>NC_061840.1:10288206-10295706 GCF_019202785.1 Penaeus chinensis
TGCTAATAGGGTGATTTCTCTGCTTTAGCAGAACAACATCTAGTTTAAACTAATTCCCTGTGTAACACTGTCCCTTAGCACTGCAATTATCGCAGCATCGATGAAACCCTGTTGTACGTGCTTCTGGGAAAAGACAATTACCTTCCCACATCACTTACCTATGCCCAATAAGCAAAAGAAGCCTCTGAACTCATTCAGTGTCAGCTATTAGAAGCCCAAGAGACTGCTGTGCAAACGACTCTGGATGCCCGAGAGCAATGGACACAAAACTGTAATCATTGTGTACAATGTTGCCACTTATTTTCTTTTTCTGTGACCTGGCTTTCTGGGTGTCTTTAATGGAAGTCCCTTAAATCTAGATTTTTATGCTTAGATAATCTAGTATGCACTTTTCATTTTAAGTAGTATGTTGAAGTATACACTGAAGAGACCACTGTCCATCCTTGAGTGTCAGACTTGTACCAAACACGTCTACCAGCACGTGGCATTAACTGATATTTTTTCACTCTGTTCATCAGTCGCCTCTGATCTGTTGTGCTGGAGCCACTTTTAGCTTGCTCATCCTTGAAGGAAAATGAGTTTTGAGGAGAAACTAATTGTGGGATACAGTGCTGAGAGTACTCAGGGCTAAACCGTGGTACAAGAAAGTGTTATAAATTATATGTTCTAGCCTACTTCTAAGTAGGCCCAAATAACTTTTTAGTTAAGCAGTTAGTACTATCAATTCACTGTGAAATATAATGATATTATTAGGTTTTCATCCTCTTCCCCCCACCGAACATACACATCACCTATCCCCCCACCTTCCTTACCCTGATCGTTCTATCCCTCTTGTACCTTTATTCACACCCCTTCGTCTCTATCCCTATACTATTCTGCCTACATCCTATCCCTATCCTGCCGCATTTCCCCTCATACCCCTTATTCGCACCCTCTTCTTGTTCCTTCGCTTTCTCCTTCCTTCTACTTCTATGCTGACTTCCAACTTTTCCATTCCTTTTTCCCCGTTTACCTTACCTTCTACCTTTATCCTCTCCTGCTCCCATCCTATCCCTATCCTACCCACCATCCTACCGTAATCTGCAGGGCGAGTCAAGCACAACTGGACCACTTCCCCTCTGCCAGCCTCATTTCTACTTTTATTTTTATCTCCGTTTTATGCTGACTTTATTTACATGTGATTTATGTTAATTTACACCTCTCTGTACATTTTAAAATAAAACTTTCATTTAGATCCTTTCGTTATCCACATATTTTAACGATACTTCACTGTAAATGTGGATGTTCACATTTGCTGCGAATGTTTTATTTTTTAATGGTTTCTTTTTACTAATTCATCCTTTTCTTCTCTGTACAGCGAAAGTAACTTATTTTACCAAACCAACCTTGTGTCCCGAGACTCCATACCTCACTTCAAAGGAGAAACCTCTGCCTGTAAGCCCCTGAAGAGAAACCAGGAGGTGGAAAGTTATATTCGGGCGATCGAAAACCTGGTAAGACCCGTAACTAGTGATGCATACATCCAGGCTGCTAGAGCTGTCAAGGCAGATCAGAGACTATTATCAACTCCAAGAGCTTTGATGGAATATGGGACTGGGACATGTAGCTGAGGCACAAGTTTAGGGAATCATATACAGCCTCTGATTTCTTCAAAGTGCTGTACGTCATGGCATGAGTGAAAGGCAGGCTCATATGGACTTCTTCCTTGAAGTGGAGGAATCAGTCTTCCAAGGCTAGCAGGACTACTGAGGAGCTGTTGGAAAGCTTTTAGAGCTGATCAGCCAGGTCTTCCTTGCTGGCTTACCATCCACCCTGCAGGATCTTGTTTTCAAAGATTGATTGCTCACCAATCTAGCTTGCAGAAACCACCCAGAAGCTCTGGAATTCCAGGTATGGCATCTAGCATGGCAGTTCCATCACTCGCCATCAATCCCCAACGACCTCCAAGAAGAGGAGTACCAAGTCCAATGTCGTACTCCAGACTGTCCACCCCACACTCGAGACCGCTTTGACCTGTATCCTCTTGCCACTTCAATCCCCACCTGCTCAGCCTCTTTCCTTACCTTGCCTAAATGGTGTGAATACCATAATAGCTCAACCCTCAGCACCAAGGAATACAGAGCTGCCGCCCGTAGGCCATCACCATCAACATTCTCTTGTTACTGGTGTGGAAGAGGTGGTCACATGTCTCGTGAGTGTCCATTTCCGAGAGGCGAAGAAGTAAGGGTTTCCAGCTTCACAAGTAACTTCACAGGAGGGAACCTACACACGCTCCATTGCTGCCCAGACAGAGCAGTTGCAGGCAGGTGCAGTGAGTACTTGGATGGATGGCCAGTCGTGGCACTCAGTGTTGATTGGAAGACTTCGCTGCTTCATTTACACTGGGTCTCAGTTGACTCTAGTCAAGCCAAGTGCCTTAGGAGTGATCGAATGAACAAATTCTAACAACATACATCTAACTAGGTTCTGCAGGGTGTCTAAGGAGATCCTTGGCATAGACCTTGCTTTAGTTCACCATTGTAGCTGACCTTTCTTTCCATGGGGACATCCACCTTGGGACAGAATTATTGCAATGCCTGGACTTCACTTTCCAGTCGGAAGCACAGTCACCTCATGGACTGCTCATTCTAAGAGGTTGTGATTTTTTGCTCCTGTACACCAACGCCCATTCCCTGCAGATTAGCCTGGTTGACTTAGACCTGGCTGGTTCTCCTATTAGGCTCCAAAGGCCCATCCAACCACCTACTCTACCAGAAGCTACAGTGCACCTTGCATTCAGGTTGCGTTCTGGAAGGCTGCATTTCTCGTTGTGACTGACCACCTGACATTACCGCACCTTGTTACAACCACTACTTGATGATGCTCAATATGGACCCTAAATCATATTTCATGGCCCCTTACACTGAAGTAGGGCATGAGGCTTGGGGCTCTCACACCTCTAGGAGAGGTCTACAGTGCTCCCCAGTCCATCATCCATCCACATCCAACACAGTCAATCCTCATGGACACAGTTGCCAGGAATCACATACTTCCTGTCAGAACTAGCCTTGAGGAGGAACTCGATTTCACCGAGTGTAGAGCCCTGGGTTTACTGGTATTGCTGCTGCCAGGCGAGACAGCTGTCCCGTCAGCCTAGGGTCAGTTTATGGTAACTCAAGGCCTGGGTTGTACATCTACCTCGGTCATGACAGAGCTGAGGTTTGATCTTCAAGCTGAAAAGGAACCCACATTTACAACTGCTTCTGCTGTCACAGAGCCAAAACACTTCACTGATTCTTCCTTGTTACCAGAGGGAGCTATCGAACCCAAGATGGAATGGGACGATATCTCTGCCTATTTACATGGCATTCCAGAAGATTGGAAGAAAGAAGATGCTTTGCTACCCCCCTCTGTAGCTGTTGCCACATGTGAATTTGTCACAAAACCAAGTGATAACATTGATGAGATTAGTGGTACACCTTAGCCATTTACCAGATCTACAAAGGAGACCATCCAGCATCAATGTGACTCTATGATGAGATCGGGTGTCATCGAGTCTTCATGTAGCCCATGATTGAGTCCAGTAGTCTTAATTAAGAAGAAGGATGGCAGTCTTCATTTCTGTGTCGATTATCGAGGTCTCAATGCTGTCACCAAGGACACTTACCAACTTTCTTGGATTGATGCTCTCATAGATGAATTGAGTCCCACAGGCACATTTACCACACTAGATGCCAGGGCAGCTTATTGGGCAGTTGAGGTGGTTCCCTCTGATAGGCCCAA
Source organism: Penaeus chinensis (assembly GCF_019202785.1). Taxonomy (NCBI): domain Eukaryota; kingdom Metazoa; phylum Arthropoda; class Malacostraca; order Decapoda; family Penaeidae; genus Penaeus; species Penaeus chinensis. The sequence continues at coordinate 10,291,969 of NC_061840.1, forward strand.
AATTGCCTTCTCCAATGGATACCAGCTGTTTCACTTCTGCCATCTTCCCTTCAGTCTCTCAACTGCGCCAACCAATTTTCAATGCACCATGAATGTCCTTTCTCCTGGGTAAGCACCCCCTCTGCTACCTAGATGACATTGTCATCTATAGCCATGGGTTCCACCAGCACCTGCAAGACCTGGAAGAAACGCTACAGCTCCCCTTAGCAGCTAGACTGAAACTGAATATGGAGAAACACCATTTTGCTGCTACTACAATAGACTTCTTGGGATTCACCAGCAGTCCAGAAAGAGTCCTTCCCAACCAGGGTAAGGTAGCAATGATCGCCAAAACTCCAGCACCACGTAATGTCCGTGAGGTACGCTGTTTCTTAGGGTGTACTGGGTTCTTCTAGAAGCACATTCCTGGTTATGCTGTAGTGATTTTGGAAATTTCAAGGTCTGATCCATTCTTAAAATATTATGAATAATAATGGCAGGTTTGTGGTAGGCCGAAAAAACAAAGGTGAAAGTCTACATTTATTTAAAACAAATAAAATGTAAACACAATAAAACCACCAAGAATGGACAATTTAAAAACTATGAAAAACTAGGAATTAAAACTAATAAGAATACAATAAAAACTGAAACACAACATAAAATAATAACATTAAAAGATGCTAGACAATGGAACATAAAATAAGACTACAAAAAAGAATAAAACTATGACGGTCCAGCAAAATAAATTCAAAGGCTAATATAAACATTGCATTTTCTTCTAAATATATAATTGCCTTTGGTTTCTGTGGCCATAAACATTCACTCTACTTAACTTTTTGGCTCGATGGGTCTTGCAGCTCGAAAGAAAAGGCGATCCCAGAGTCCCAGCATTAACCCTGTGGCCTACTCGATTAATCTGACCCCTAGACAAAAGTCGAGAGCGGGCGAAAAACAAACATGGCAGATGCTTGACTTCTGGTTCTATTTTAAACTGTGTTTCAATAACAAAATAACAAAATTGTACAATCAATATAAATATAAGCACAAATAAAAGTTAAAAATAGGATTAACGAAAGGTTAAAATCGTGAACTAAAACACAAACAGATTTACGGACAAACATACAAATAAAACAATTAAGGACATTAAAAACTAACAACTAAACCAACTAAAACTCAAAAAAAGGAGATTAAAACATTAATCATTAAAAACGTGTTATTTTTGCCCAGTCTTTCTTGGGGAGGCATGCTTGGCCAAGAGATGGCGCTCCACAAAATAAAAGGGGTAACCCACTTAAAATGTTCAGATCACTACACTGCAACCATTTTTTCTCCACTGCACGTGCTCCTTAAAGAAAAAAAAAAAGAAAAAAAAGTCTAAGAACTGATCAACAGAAGGCATTTCAGGAGCTAAAGAACCGCCTTTCCACTGCTCCAGTTGTTCATCAGCCAGATTTCAGCTGGGAGTTTGAGTTACACACAGACGCTTCCTCCATCGCAATTGGTTCTATCCTGATGCAAAGATTAGATGACAACATACCTATGCCATTGCCTATTTCAGATGCAAATTATCAGCTGCTGAATCCCAATATCCAGCCATTGACTTGGAAGGTTGAAGGTATCAGGATCATTAGCCTTTTGTATGTGTCTTATCTTGGAAAACCAAGTCTCTGCAGATGACCTATCCACTACAAAGAAGGACCTATCAATTTTGTCTTGGACATGTTCTCAAGGCATGTTGCTCTGCTAGAGAATTCACCTAGACATCACTGAGCTCTCTCCTGAGGCCCTTGCTGGAAAACAAATGGAAGATCTTCAGCTTGCTGACCTGCGACACTATCTGCTTGTTGGTACAGTCCCAAAGAAAAGATGGCCACTTCTCTTGGATAAGTTTGAGGTCAAGGAGGGTATCCTATACAGGTTTGGACATCTTCCAGACAGAATGTGTTACCAGCTTGTTGTTCCCACGTCATTAAAGAACTCTGCATTGAAGGTATCAATACCACCTCTTGCTTCTCACCCTGGAATTCAGTGAACCTACAAAAATGCCAGGTTGAACCAACATGCTGAAGGACTTTAGAGAGTGACAACTATCCTGTGTGTCAACAGTCGTAAGGCAACCCCTAGAGAGTATCAATTGGAGAGACCACCTTGGCCCAGTATCCTCTAGAGCGTCTGATTGACCTGATGGATTTTGGACCTACCATCTAAATTCATATTGAACTGTCCATCATTGAACAACACTCACGACAGCTGCAGATTGTGCCCCTGAGGAAATCGAAAGCCGTCAAAACTCACTGTGTCTTTGTTGACCATTGGGTTACTTTATTTAGCCAACCAAGAGTTATCCAGACAGATAATGGGGTGCAGTTTACCAGTGGTCTCTTCAAGGAGCTTGTCTTGATGATGCATGCCAGTCACCACTACACCATCGGTTATCATCCCTAGGCCAACGGGATGATAGAGGACACCAATCGTGTCATCAAATCAGCTCTCACCTAAACCTTAACCTGCAAGAGTCGTTGTTCAACTTGGACCACTGGCCTTTGAAGTGAGAGATATCCACACAGATGTACGGCATGATCACATCTCAACCTCCTTAAACCTTTCAAGACATCCCAGGAGCTGTATTAGGCATCAGAAGATGAGGAGGATGTAGAACTAGAAGACCCTGATGTTCCTGACTTTGATGCAGATGATCACTGGAGGACCTGATCCTGATGATGTGACCCAGGAACCGTCCTCCAGTGCTGCCCTAGCTCCTAGGGCAGCACTTTCATTTTACTATTTGTACAGTTCATTCTATTTGTTTGCGTGTTCTGTGATGCATGTCATGTAGGTCCAGATGCACCCATAACTTTTAAGGCAAGTAAATAGGCTTAGGTCTTCCTTGTTTATCTTTCCAGGTGTGTCTCCGATGTCTTCTCCAACCTCATGGTATGGGAGGGTTGTGAGGTTTTAACCCCCTCCCCCCCCGACCATAGGCCTCTCTCAATTCACTATTGAGAGGTTATTTGGCAGTTCCACCCTTGCCTGATTGGATGCCCTTCCGAATCAACCGTGGTTCGGCGCGACCCTCGTGGTTCCGAGTTCAATTCCTCGTCGCGGCAGTCGTAAAAATGCCTGTGCTCGACTGCTGGCTTGAACCAGATCTTACGGCGAGAAAACGACATATCACCTTGAGAAGTCAAATGCAGGTGTCTTAAGGGAAATCGCCGCTGAACCGCGGTTGATTAGGAAGGACATCCAATCAGACAAGGGTTGTACTGCCAAATAGCCTCTCAATAGTAAATTGAGAGAGGCATATGTCCTGTAGTGGAAGTAATGGCTGTTGAAAAAAGAAATAAAGAAAAGAAAAAAAAATTGTATACACACACACACATATATGGCATGACATTGACGGACACCCTGTCTCTTGACGGTACCTCGCCGTCTGTTCGCCCAATGTGGCGACCGCCTTAGTACTCAAGCGGGGCCTCAGTAAGGGGGTCCAACCCGATGGATATCGCTGCATTTCCAGGTGAAAGACTCCAACTTCTGGTTCATCTCTTCCTCTTGCATGATCAATGCTGCCACTCACTAAATTTGTATGAAAAAAAAAATATATATATATATACATAATTACAAATATATAATTATATGTATAAATATATATAATACATTCACACACACACACACACATACATATAAATATATAAATATATATATATATATATATATATATATATATATATATATATATATGTATTTGTACTGGTACTC
>NC_061840.1:10305706-10308206 GCF_019202785.1 Penaeus chinensis
AGGCATAGTTGTAAGTCCTTTCAAAAATGTTATTAGAATTTTATGGTTTTAAAATACAACTTACAATACTGAGGTGCTATAATCGTTATTACAGAAAGAGTTTGATGTGGATTGCATATATTAATCTCGGGACTAACATGAAATGTGGACTCTTGGGGTAAATGAGTTTGACAGCCCTGTTCTAGACCTTTCATTAAGAATATTCCCGAACACAAAAATCTTGCACATTTCAAATTCCCGAGAGGAAAATGGAAACATCTTTCTCATTTCCTTGCATGCAACAATTAGGGAGTTTTAGCAGTTTACGGAATAGTGCATTTTTCCTCTATTCCCGGTATTCACCAGACTGTAGGAGGGCATAAATGTCGGATCCATGGTGAGTGTGATCGGTTGACAGAAATTTAGAACTACTCTCTCATTTCATCTCTTTTCATGTAATGTCTAAGGAATTCTCCATACGAGACAAGGCTCTCTTTATAGAAAATTCGAACTGTTGGTTCTATTTTTGAAAAAGGAGATCGAGATTATTAGATTTTGGAAAAAACAAAATCTTGAGAGTATCAAGAATATTCTTGGTCAAGTGTAAGTCGTCTTCAGAGCTCCTATTTGAAAAGTACAGCACTGTTCTCATAACCCTTCAATTGTTGCATGATAAGATAGCCATCTTGTCTGGTAAACGTAACATTTTGTGAGGTTCAACCTCGGAAATTGCTTCAAACTCCTTAAATTGGTACACACATTTACCACTAAATGAGAAGTGGTTGAATATATTTCTTACCAGATCTTCGCGCCCAGATGTGAACAGAATGTCATTCGATGACTGTTATACCAGCTAATTTCGTTTTCAGGCGACTCACGAAAGAATTGTGAATGCTGGTTATATTACTAGCACCATCTTAGGCAAACCCAACAAAGTTTTCCTCGAGTATGTCTTGACCATCTAACTATTAGATTATAATTTGAAAGTCTTTCCCTGTTGCTTTTACATATTCACCAAAAACAAGTAGTCGACTTTGTATTTTCTTACTTTCTTTGTCCTTTATCACACTTTAAGCGACTCTTCGTGAACAAATCTGGCCTGTTGACAAACTTTAGATCTGTAAATTGAATTTCTTTATTTATTCCTAAAGGAGTATTTATTAATGTGAGACGCACCTTGTTTCTGGACTAGCTTTGTTAAAAGCATCGAGTTCCTGGAACGCAGTTAGTTGGCCGTGACTGAGAACATCTGTTCTCTACTCAAGAAGGAAAGTAATGCGGTCCGCCAACCTATTTCTAGACAGTCCTTGCGGTTTTTAGTGTAAATGACAATACACTAAAATTATTATCTGAGAGACGGAAACAGACAAAATGTTGCATTATAAGAGGAAAGAGACAAACATAAATATCCTACAAAGGTAGGAAATCAGGGCGGGAGAAAGGAATGACTGTGACTCGGACAGGCAATCCATTTTAAGCCAACAACCGGGGCCGTTGCCGTCGGTAAATACCCAATTCTGAAATGTAAATTACGAAAGTAATGTTTGTGTACAGACAACATTGTTCTTCCAAATCGCTCAAATATCATGTCTATACCCAGCCGTACGGGAGTGTTACTTCCAGGGAACACCAGTTTTACGATTGAAATGTATTGCAAAATATATTAAATAAATCAATTTCATGTTAGAACAAGGACAAGAAACCGCACATTATTTTACCCTACAGCACTCAAGAAAAAACATATTATACAATAAAAATAACATATTTGTGCAAGTCTCTTTAATTATTACTCAAAACAAAAATGTTCATTGTCGAATAAATTGGCTTTGGCAAAAGGGCCTTTGCGCTCCGGTAAAAGTCATCATCTCACCAACTAGAATACATGTGTGTGTGTGTGTGTGTGTGCAGATAGATTGGTATATAGATATATACGCACAATATATATATATATATATATATATATATATATATATATATATATAGCGGTCTCTCAGCCGATTTTTTTCTTTGAGTTGCGAGCTAAAATTCGGTTTATGAGTTAGCAACATCCGCTCAGCATCCCGTGCCTCACTCACTCGTTCACGTTAAGGGAACCCTCCCAGAAAAAAAAAAACTTTTTTTTGTATCGAAAACGGTTTCGTAGATTTTTCTCAATTTTGGTAGAGTGAAAGAGCTATAGGCGCAGCAGCACACGGAAGTTTTGCAGGGAATGGGTGACGCGGAGGAGATTATCTCTTTACTCAAAAGAAACACCCGGGAAAAAGTTGCATCTGGGCGTGCGACGGCGCTATTTAATGACACTGGCCGAACTCATTTCAGAAACATTCTAAAAAGAGAAGATGAAACAGACATCATTCGACAGATTTTTGTCGAAAACCCTGCAGATGAAAGTGAGGAATAAGCGAATAGGATTCAATTATTCAGTTCAACCTTTCTCCTCCGCCTCTGTCAGCATCTCCAAGCGGCTGATCTCCAAGGTAAATGGTGCACATTGTCCTTAATAACACCAGTTTATAGCAGT
>NC_061840.1:10323206-10325706 GCF_019202785.1 Penaeus chinensis
ACGGGAGGAGGAGGAGGAGCGAGGAGAAAGGCAAAGCGGAGAGAGGAGAATAGAGAGCAGAGGGAAGGAAAGAAGGAAAGAGACACTTGGAGAATGGAATAAGGGAAAGTTAGATAGCTAGAGGGAGAGAGAGAGAGAGAGAGAGAGAGAGAGAGAGAGAGAGAGAGAGAAGGAGATAGAAAAAGGAGAGACGATGAAAGAAATGAGAAAGAAGGAGGATAGACAAAGAGAGAAAGAAAGAAAGAAAAAGATAGAGAGAGAGAGAAAGAGACAGGGGAGACGATGAAAGAAAAGAGAAAGAGGGAAGGCAAGAGAGAGAGATAGAGATAGATAGATAGAGAGAGAGATAGATAGATAGATAGATAGATAGATAGATAGATAGATAGATAGAGAGAGAGAGAGAGAGAGAGAGAGAGAGAGAGAGAAAGAGATAAAGAGAGAGAGAGAGAGATGATGATAGCTACATAACATGATTATGATATTTATTACCATTGCAGTAATAATATGTCTAAAAACAATAATTATAATATAGTAACGATTACATTTATTCTCAGTGATTGCAGTGTGACAAAAAAATGTTACCAATAACAATAAGGAAATAAATGACGTTAACGATAATGACTTACTACTACATTACTTAATCTACTACTATAACTACTACGACTGTTACCATTACTGCTAATACCCCTACTAAGACTACTCATGATGATGATAATAGTATGAATAATAAAAGTGATAATGATGACATTGATAATGATGATAATGATAACAATAACACCGATGATAATGATAATGATAATAATATTAACAATGGTTATAATAATAACAATAATAATGACAATAATAATAATAATGATAATAGTAGTAATTACAGCAATAATAATGATGATGATGATTATGATAATCATAATAATAAAATAACAATAATAGTAATAATAATATCAATAATAACAATAATAATAATAATGGTAGTGATTATAATAATAACAATAATAATAATGAAAATTACAATAATAATAGTAATTCCTAATACTAATAACGATAATGATAATGATAATGATAATGAAAAGCACAATAATGATAATGATAATAATAATAATAATAATTATTATTATAAAGATAAAGATAATGATAATAATACAATTAATAATAATAATAATGATGATAATGATAATAATAATAATAATAATAATAATAATAATAATAATAATAATAATAATAATAATAATAAGATAAAGATAATAATCACGGTATCATCAACGATAATAGTAATTTTGATGAAGAGACCAACAACAACAATAATAATAATAACAGTAATAACTATAATTATAGTGATATTAATTATAATAATAATAATAATAATGATAATAATAATAATAAAATAATAATAACAATAATGATAATAATGAAATAATAATAGCAACAATAATAATAATACAAATAATAATAATAATGATAATAATATTGATAACAATAATTATAGTGATAAGAGTAATAGAAATAATGATGACAATAATAATACTGTTGTTGCCTCTTTTTCATCAACTATTATATATTGTCTCCTCAGTGTCTAATATAATCTTTACAGTTCATACTGGTCATATTCCTCTCACAGATTTACTCTTCAAACTTGTATCAATTAGTTAAGGTAACTGTGAGGAAAAGTTCACAACTTTTTAGAAAATTTACACATTATTTATTAACTGAAAAAGATATTATATAGCCAAAATGTAAAGCCAATCACATAAATTGATATGCCAATAATACAACATCTGAGTTCATTACAATCCAATACAATAATTTTACCACCTTGAATATCCATCTTTTAGTTTTAACAAATAGCTTGCCGCTTTACTCTAAATGTTAACATGCAAGCAACTACCTAATGTCAATTTAAGTAAGCTGTTATCAATTATGAAATTAGAGCAAATAATGCCAATGCCTGAAATGGATATAAGCAATAAGTAAAATAATTCCTTTCTCCACATGCAATGATTGAAATCATAAAAATATTAGTAAACAAATTGAATTAGAGAAAATAATGAAAATTATATTTAAGTAAGATTAACTACTTATACCAAGCAATTAAAATACTAAATTCATGTCCTTATACAATTACTAACTTAAACTTAAGATTATCTCTATCAAAAAATAAATGAGTACACTTCAAAAATGGACAGAAAATATCTTATACTTAATCAGGCAATCATAATACTAAATTAATCTCGTTAAGCAGTAACTAAATAAAGCAAAAAAACTTATCCTAGAAAATACTTAACTGATACATACATTATGCAAAGACAAAATTATTCTTACGCTCCACTGGAAATTAATAATCTTCATCACTCTTAAATTACACTTCCGTAGAGCTGAGATCTCTTAAAAGTAATTAATTAATTCCTTACTTGCTAAACTAACTTAATATATCCTTACACTTAAAATTCAAATCTATATGTATTCAATTATATCATTCTTCAATCATGACAATGAAATCAATAAT
>NC_061840.1:10358206-10365706 GCF_019202785.1 Penaeus chinensis
ACAAACACACACACACACACCATATGTATACAGTATAAATAAATGATATAAATAAACATATATATACATATATATACATATAAATATATATACATACATATATTCACACACGCACACACACATATGTATATATCATATGTATATCGCATATCAGATCTCATAAATATAGACAGGTTGTTACATTTAATAATATATAGTATGTGTTATATGCCATATGTCATGCACATGTCATATATTGTTATATGTAGAATGTTGCAAGTTACAAGAATCATTTAGATGTTGATATAAGTTACGAAGATTTGGGGCATGTTCTCGTCCTGAATTGATCCGGACGTCCGCTTTCCTGGCTCTCACTCGTTGGCGGTCTCGCTGTGATTGATAAAAGAAATGGATTTGAACTCTGTCCATTCGCTTGGTCTCAAAGGTTCCATGGGAATTAGCGTGGCAAATCAAGGTGAATCATGAACTGTGATGATTCTTTATGAAATGAATCGAATCGTTAGTCTCGGCGTAAACGTCATTTTTGTGCGAAGTGCTGACCTCTTCATTTTACTCTAATCTTGCGGCAAAGGAAGCTTAATAATCATTCGTGGGAATATTTGGTAATGACTCATCACATGACTTCCATGGCAATATATGAAGATGCTTCTAATAAATGCATGTCAGAGAGGCGAGCATAACTTCAGAGGGACGATCTCCACCAAACCAGTTGTTTCGCAGCAGTTTGTCCATTCTTAGTATGCCTCTGACGTCACTTCCCCGGTAGGCATGACCACTCATCTGAGCTTGTATTTCTAACAAGATTTTTCATATAATGTCATGAAATTATGATGGGGCAACATAGACTGTATATTGAATGGATTTACATGCTATGGACATCAGATCTAGAGTTCGAAAAATCGCTTTGTTCCACAAACCTTACAGACTCAAATATATCATTTTGTTGTCATACCAGTAAATTTCTTTACGATCCAGTAAGATATTATGATGATTATTAAACCTTTGGCGTGTGATCTGCATGTAATAACAAGACAAGGGGATACGACCAACACTTCTTCCCTCTCCCTTCCTTGCTCTTAACCACACTATATGGACTCGCCAACCAAAAAGGGCCCTTGCCAAAGCAGTGGCTACCAGTGGTTAGGTAATTATGTTAGTCCACAATTGTACATAGACACATATGTATATGATAATATACATATCAACATATAAATGTGAATATACATGCATGTTTAGTTCCGGAATTATATTTCACTACACTTGCGGGGTCCGACTTTCTTGCATCTGGCAACAGCATCGATGTAAACATAGAGTAAATAGTATTCTTATGATGAGGCGAGAACCCGAGGGTGATTGTGAGAGAACGTGATTGGTAGAATGTAATTAACCAATAAGTGTATAAATATATATTTTGTGAAACTACATAAGCCATTTGTTCTTCCATTTTTTTCAAGTAAGTGATAATAAAACGTGTAATATTAGTTATCGTTGAATGTATTTCCTGGATTTGTTTATTTACCGAAGAGAGAGAGAAAGAGAGAGAGAGAGAGAGTGTGTGTGTGTGTGTGTGTGTGTGTGTGTGTGTGTGTGTGTGTGTGTGTGTGTGTGTGTGTGTGTGTGTGTACGCGCGCAGCGTCTAAGGAAATACAAAATCAAAACTTTATGCGTAATTTGTTTCGGTTATTCTAAAGCACCTTCATCTTGTGTTAAAATCTGATCATAGTTTTCGCATCTGCATTCGAACAGCTGAATGAGGAAATACATGACTGCTAGTTTCAACTCGAGCAACTGCAACCAGTCAGAACCTAAGTCCCCCGTAAGAAGGCAGCGTCCTAGTCTTTGCGAGGGAGTTTGTGACTAATTAATCATCATATATGTATATATATGTGTATATATATGTATACATATACTTATACACACACACACACACACACACACACACACACACACACACACACACACACACACACACACACACACACACACACACACACACACACACACACACACACTCACCAACACACACACTCACACACATACACACATACACACACACACACACACACACACACACACACACACACACACATACACACAATCTTATGTATGTGTGTGTGTATAAATATATGTATATATACATATACATATATAAATGAGAACCAGGGTTGTGGTTTATTACGTATATCTTTATGAATGAATGTGTGTGTGTGTGTGTGTGTGTGTGTGTGTGTGTGTGTTCGTACATTCATATATATACACACAGCCTACACATATGCATATATATATATAGTAAATATATACATATGTATATATATATACATGTATATATATATATATATATATATATATATATATATATATATCTTTATAGAAGGCCACCTTCAGTCAATATCGTCTATGCCAGCCAGTGATTGGGCGAAAGAATGTGAGGAGCAAGCTGTTGCCCATGCAACAGGCTCCACCTCTCCACGCAGCTGAAGGATCCAAATGAACGGCATAGACCGTTACGGTTTGGCACCAGCGTCGTTGCAGGGTTTGTCAGAACGAGGTCGCAAGCGACAACGAACTACCTTCAGGACTCCGGCTTCGAATATTTCCTCAGGGTTGACTACCCTTGCTTTTGACTCCTATTATTTTGTATAGGGTAAACTCCCATAGCCCTTGACCATACACGGACTGAACCACAAGACAGCAGTCGGGCACCGCTATCGTATATGAGACAAACACCATATTTGCAAATACATGCACACACAAACACACACACATTCCTTTCGCAATATAACAAAATAAACAAATAGTGGTAAGCAAGGAGATAAGAACAGTAGTTGAAATCGTAGCGGAAGCAGAGGCAGTACAAATAGTAAGCAAAAGTACAGGTAAAATTAGGTAAAAACAGCAAAAATAGTAAAAGCAGAAATAAGACAACCCTAAAGTACGATGGCAAGTAAGCAAGAGTTAAAAACAGTACTAAATTCTTAACTGAAATCGTAAAAGAGAAAGGTTGAGTAAAAGCAGAATTAAAGAACGGTAACAGATAAGCAGGTAGTTAAAACAGTGCTAAAACTTTACCAAAATCGTAAAAGGAAAGGATTCAATAAAAGCTGAGAGACTAAAAGCAGAAGTAAAAGCAATAAGAGCAGTAAAGATCGAGATAGAACACAGATAAGGACACATACAAAAGCAATAAAATACTGTAAAATAATAGGTAAGAGTTTAAAACCATACTCAACTCGCTGAAATCGACATTAAAAGATAATAAAGGTAAATGAACTTGGCAATGACTGAAATTGATTCCTTGACTAGGCTGAACAGAACTGACATGTAAGAGCGTAACAATGAGTACTGTTATTCTTGGGAGACGCAACTTATAGATAACCAATGCCTTATCGATTCATATACTGCTACGTCTAGCGAAAATAGAAACTAGGCAAGCAAGGTATGGGACTTGTACAACCTCTGGTGATGCTTCAGCAGAGGGAAGGGTAGAGCCAAACATGCAGAATTCCAGTTGACGCTCTTTATTGTCACAGGTCGCGGGCTGGCATGGACTCACAAAAGAAACGAAACATTTCTCAAAATAATTTACAATAAAATACAATTCAAATAAAATAGATAATAAAACTATTATACAATAAAATAGATGATAAAACCATTAGAAAATAAAATAGATCATAAAACCATAGAAAATAAAATAGATGATAAAACCATTAGAAAATTAAATATATACAATAAAATCAAAATAAAACACCATAAAGATACGAAAAGAAAACGCATATCAATAAAATCAAAAGTAAAACACAGGGCAAGAGAGACCCAAGCAATAAAACAAATGTAAGACAATTATATAAAACGATAACATAAGCATTCAAACCTCATATTAAAAGAGTTAGAATAAAACAATAAAAAATGACTAGGCAGAAAATGACGTGTCATGTCATTGACACCGCGAAATAAGTTAAATCTACAATAAAATGAAACAAAGACCCGAGGGCAAAACAAGAAACTTAGAATACAAATTAAATGTACTAAATCAAAGAAGAACAGGTAAAAATGCCATAAGGCAGTCATTCAAATAAAAGTAAAAAAGAAAAAAAAGAAAAGAAAACGGTCACCGGGATAACTACAGTATATATGCATATATTTGTGTATATACTGTATGCATATATATATATATATATATATATATATATATATATATATATATATATACATACATATATATATATACATATATATATATATATATATATATATATATATATATATATATATATATATATATATGTGTGTGTGTGTGTGTGTGTGTGTGTGTGTGTGTGTGTGAGCGCATTTATATATATATATATATATATATATATATATATATATATATACTTAAGCATATATATTTTGATATATACATTTACATATATGTACATGTATTTATAGATACACATATGTATGCATATATACGAATATATATACATACATATATATGTGTGTATGTGTGTGTGTGTGTGTACACACACACACACACACGCCCATATATATATGTATAAATATGTATGTGTATCTATATGTATATATATGTATATATATATATATATATATATATATATATATATATATATGTGTGTGTGTGTGTGTGTATATGTATATATATGTATATATGTATGTATATGTCTATATATATACATATATATATCTAGTGTGTCTGTGTGTACACACACAATCAAACACTTGTCCTCCCCTTTTCTTCCTCGCTTTCTCTCCCCTTCTCCTCCGTTTCTCCCTCACTCTCACTCGCCCGATGTCCAGAAGCCCTTTCGAGGCCGAGGAACGCACGATGGGCATCCGTGGTAATGGTCTCTGTAATGGAAAATTTAACTCCGCAAAGAAAAGTTACCAAGACTTAAAATGTATTTTCTGAATCGCAAAAGGGTCGAAAAGATGTTTGCTGAAAGCGTTATGGTGGAATATTATATCCCGAGAAGAAATTAATCGTATTTGGTCACTACGTTTTCTTAGGGAGGTTTATGATGATTGCTTTATCAGGGGTGATTATAGTTGAATTTCAAGAAAACTGGAAAGAATCTAAGATATATCTTTATCCTTCCCAGTATTTATCAGTCTCTTATAAGTTCTACATAATGGCATTAATCAGACATAAGCATATAGATTCTTTTTTCAAGATTTTAACTGAAGAAAAAAAAAAAACTGAATACAGATAAGCCCCCCTTTAAAACTCACGAATGACTTTGTAATAGAAAACGAGAGCGCTGCACCTGCCCCTACTGACAATCTTCAAAGAGCGAAAAAGAACGAGGGAAATGAAATAAAGAATACGCGGAGGGAAGATGGAGCGAGACAAAAACAACTGAAGGGGAATGGAAGGAAACGAACGAGTATTTGACCATACTAGTGAATATCGTTGTTGTTTTTTTTAATGGAGTTTTCATGACAATGACAATTATTAAACAAATATCAACAATGAAATAAGCGTAAGGATGAGAATTACGACATTGATAATCGGGATAATACTAATGTTAGTAATACTTAAGCCAGAATGACAAAGCAGAAATACTACGATGATCTTTAAAATAATAATATTGTTGATGATACTAATGATAATGAAAACCGGGACGATGAAGGAAGAGACATAGGTAAAAGAGAAGCCATAGATGAGGATAATGAGGGTAAAAGCGACAACACAGCTTCCTCGAATGAAACCGAATGCGTGATGAACGACCAACGCCAAAACTGTTGAAATTGCTTCTGTAAAGTTGAATTGCGCGAATTTATCACTTTCGATGTCTTTCTCGCAATTTGGGAAAAAAGGCAAATCTTTAATGCCATTTTTTCTTCTATGTATTCAAGGGAAGGCATATCTAAAGTTATGAGGAGAAAGACAAAGTAAAGGAGAGAAGGAAGGGAAAAGAAGAAAGGGAAAAGACAAGGTATGAGGTTGAGAAAGAGAAACACAAGGAAAAGAGAGAGAGAGAGATTTCATGGACTCAGACCTGACCCTGGAAACTACAGTAACGCTATTGGCAGGATATAGTTGAATCATTGATAACGGTACACCCAGCAATATTTCCCGAGTGAATGCAGTAAATACAGTACAAAATGCCCATTTGTGATGATGGTGTACAGTAGTCGAGGTTTGCGACTAAGAAGCTTTGCAGAATGTGTAATAAAAAAGAATAATTCAAAATGACCACGGAACCACGACATGAGCAAGTTCTCATTGTAATTCGCAAAAATGAGAACTACAACAGCAAAATCAAATTCAACATTTTCTCGCTCGACTTAACTGCTCATTGCCACTGATTCATAAAACGGCAACCACCGCATATCTTTGTTTACAAATGACGTCACGAGACAATCTGCGGCTCCAGGGAATGCACCTTTTGGCTTCAAAGATCATGAGCAGGAAAAATTTAATTGCAATTATTACTGTAGTAGCAATAGTTACTGTTGTTGCTTTTATCATTATTGTTGTTGCTACTCTCGTCGTTAATGCTATTAGTGCTTGTTGATATTCATTATCATAGCTGTTGATTCTCATTTACTTCTTAATTTGATATTTGTCGTTCTTGTTATTATTTCCATTATTATGACTTATCGTTACTGATGTTTGGATTATTTTCTGCGTAGTATTTAAAATGTTTAGATTATTATTATTATTATTTTTTTTTTTTTTTTTTTTTTTTTTTTTTTTAACAAAGCAGAACGCTGTCTGGACGCTAACCAGCACAGAAACCAGTGGCGCTTAGCATGGAGTATTTTTTTTTCATCGCAGCTACCATTAAAGACTATTATATTTATAGCATTATCAATTGTGATATTTCCTCGTTTATTTAATTTTCTAGGATCCACATTCAGTACGTAGTTTCTGAAATAAAACGTAAAGCTTTGAGGCATTCAAGTATATAGGAAGTCCTATACTGTGGCCATTACAGAATAATTTGCAGTCTAATTCTTGTAATCCTATCATTCCTGCTCCGATATGATATCTAAGGTGGCGTTTCATAGACCAATGGCACTCGTTACCCTATAGTGTAATATTTTAGTGATAGTTTGTGATACTGGCAGTAAAGAATCTAAGCACAGTAGTGAGAGTGAAGTGTATTTTCATAATACTTACGAAATTTTATTGATTTGTCACTGGCAACAGAAACTACCCGGGAAGAGACATATAAAACCAAGAAATCCATTTTCAAGCCAAGCACTGCCGAAAATCTATAAATCTGTCTCCCAGGGACGTAACCGAACTTGCCCTCACGGAACTAATCAACAACTCTGACCTAGAAAAAGCGCTACAGAGAGGCACCAAAATTGACTTAGCTGACCTTCATTGCCATTGCCAGTCTAAGGAGAGAGGCCCCGTAATGTATTCGGGAGAGAAGGTAGGCAACTCCACACACAGGCTGATGTATTGTGAAGGTATAACGTTTTAATATTTTAAACTAAAATGCACATAAAAGAGGAAGTAGTAAATCGTAGAGAAGAATCACTTTA
>NC_061840.1:10370706-10373206 GCF_019202785.1 Penaeus chinensis
GGGTTCACAGACGCATTATAGGCGCCCAGCGACAACAAGCTGCATGTAAAACGAGTGGAAAATTATATTTCGTTACCCTGTCTTTCCCGAAGCTATTTTTCCGGAAGGCGAGAATCAGCCACGCAAACCGAACGGAAAATCTTACCCGGATATTTCAGTTACCGGAAAAATATTCAGCATTTCGAGACTTTGCTTTGCTTCGCCTCTTTTGTTCTCTATTGTTTTGCCTTTCTTTCGCTCTTATTTCTTTTTGGTAGGTTCTCGTGTTTTTTTTTTTTTTTTTTTTTTTTTTTTTTTTTTTTTTTTGCTTTTATACAAGTGTCAGATGGTTTGAAGATGAGAAAGGCTCGACCGGTTAACATAATTATTCAAAATGTACACATATTTTCAAAGCTAAGTACCCACATAAAAGGGAGAGAGGGAGAGAAAGAGAGAAAGAGAGAATGAGAGAGAGAGAGAGAGAGAGAGAGAGAGAGAGAGAGAGAGAGAGAGAGAGAGAGAGAGAGAGAGAGAGAGAGAGAGAGAGAGAGAGAAAGAGAGAGAGGGGGGGGGGGCAAGGATCGGGAAGCCAAAAGCGAAAGGAAAAATATCAAAATCCACGGAAAAAGGGAAACGGAAAAAAACATAAAAAAAATGCTAAACGTAAAGTCAAAACAGGGGTAAATATGTGACAAATATTCAAAGAACGGATTGAAAAAGACCGCATGGACGCGATAATATGAAAACACTCAGCTTTCGTTTCTTTTTCCTCAACTTTTATTTCGTCAATTGCCTCGTGAGCCTCTCGCATTCTTCGTCTTTCTTTCGCCTCCCTTTGTATATCTATCGTGTTGTTTTTTCTCGCTAACTTTCTTTCTTTGTTTCCCTAATTGTTGATACTTTTTTTTTTTATGTCTCTCTGAACGTCTGTATCTCTCGTTAAAGATATAGATATCTGAGAAAGATATTTTTTGTTTCTTTATTCGTTCACTTTCCTTCTTTTCCCGAGCCTCTGTTCCCCGCGCGGCCCGGCCTTGCCCTCCTCAAGCGCTCCCATAAACAACAGGGAAAGATCCAGCGTCATGAAACTCGTAGGGTTTAATCAAACACTTCGCCAGAATTAGTATATAATTATACACGTCAGTGCTTGATAGGCCCGAGGGAGTTCGAGATGAGGTCGCTGTTAATCTCCTTAGACCGAGTGAAGGATGTTATTCGAGAGGGAGTGACTCATTTAGTTCCAAAATATGCAGAGGAACAAATTACATTTTCGTGGAGTGGATCCATTCGGCGCCAAATCAACCAGCGAAAGAGCCGGAGGCAGACCCACATACGCACACACACAAGCGTAAAATAAAACACACTGTGCAAATTCGTCTCAGATTGGAAAATTAGGTTTGACACACGGCGACACGTGTATGGTAAACGGCACAGAAGAGAAAGGAAAATGCCTCCATTTATCGAATATTCCTTGCAAATCCACGTAAAACATAATGCTCGGACGCTAGTTCAAACAAACAGCTAGTTACAATTTACAATTTGCAATTTGCAATTTAGCTTCATCTGGTTAGACTCGAAAGCGAAAACAGACCAAGATGCCGACTCTGAAATTTGGTCTTAACAGAACAAAGTCTCGCTTAGCCTTTTTACGGCTCGAGCTTCACTTTGTGAGGTGTTCGAGTTAATGCAGGAGAAGCCGACGCTGACGCTGCTGCTGCGTTACCGGCTGCATGCTGATAGACAGAGGTAGATTTGAGGGTAGATGGAGTGAATAGAAATATGAGTGAAAATGTGACTTTGATATATATATATATATATATATATATATATATATATATATATATATATATATATATATATATATATATATATAAGCATTATTGTAAATACACAAAGGAAAAAATAAATAAGTGATTAACATATATATATATATATATATATATATATATATGTATATATATATGTATATATATACATATACACATATAAATGTACGTATAAACACACACACACACACACACACACACACACACACACGTGTGTATGTTTGTGTGTGTTTTATAAGTATACGAGGGAGCTTAAAAAAAATTGTGGAAAAAGAATAGTATGAGGAAACGGTTTCAGTTATGATGTTTATTTTTCAACATATGCTCCATTAAGGTCACTTCTGCAAACGTTGATTCCAGCCTTTAAGTCCCTCTGAGCTAATTTGAGGGTCATGTGATCTGAACCATGTCAGAGCAGCTAATTTTACATCTTCACCCGATGGAAAATTGGTATCTTTCAATGATTTTTTTTGTTTTAATTTGGAAACAAAAAGAAGTAGCATGGAACTAAATTGGGTCTGCAAGGTGGATATCCGACGATTTTCCAAAGGAATTCACGTAGCACAGTCTTGTCTGCCGAGCGCCGTGAGCTGGTGCATTGTCGTGGTGGAAGAGAACGCGTTGATGCAAATTTCCAGGGCAAGATTTTTTGACAGTTTTCTCAAAATGCATTCATAATAAGCAGATGTAATTGT
>NC_061840.1:10432042-10434542 GCF_019202785.1 Penaeus chinensis
TATTCTTCATATTTTTTAAGCACCCAAGTTCGTATCTTGTCGTTCTCTGCAATAAGTATCGGTGAAGAATTTATAAGCACATTTATTTCCGAAACTTGCCCTATTTATGCAAACGAAGGTTCCCTCGTGCCTGATGCGTCATCTTCGGAGGCTGAACTTTCTGGAGCGAGATTTGGTTATTTCAGTCTTGGTGCAGACGTGCAATTATGCATAAGTGCATGCATATTTACATACATGAACGCATACATGCATAATTATATGATTACATGTTGTACGTACGTATATACGTACATAGATATGTACAAATATACATATATACACACTTATACATACATACATACATCCATGCATGGATAGATGTGTGTGTGTGTCGGGGGGGTGGGGGGGTTGTAAGTGAAGAATAAAGCGAAGAAAACAAGTGATAAAGATCGTAGTCAGAAAAAGAAAATAGAAAGGCAGACGACAAATAGAAAAATTACGAATGAAAAGAGAGGTTCAGAGAAAAAAGCTGAAGATAAAAATTACAGCAAAATCACACGAGGAGAGAGGAAGCCAAATCAAGGGGAGGCGACAAACACGCGTCATGCAAGTGACCGGATGCAACAATCATTGCAACAACTGTCGACAATGCCCCGCTCAAGCGCTTGTCTCCGCTCGAGCGCCGGCTGCTGAACCGCTGTCCACGGGCGATAAGCGCGAGTCGCGTGGCGAAAGGGCCTGAGGGAAGGGCCGCGCCCGGGGCGGTTTCTTCTAATGATTTTGCTTCTTCCTCCATTCCCATTCCTGTCATCGTCCTTATCCTATTCCTCTTCCTTTAATATCTTGTTATCCCTCTTTTATCTTTTATATCTTCTTGTTAATCTCTATTCTCGTCCATCCAAGTTCTTTGCTTCTTTTTCTTATCTTTCCTTCAGTGCCCCTGTTTTCCTGCTTCTCTATTACTCTATTCCGTTCCTTTTTTTCTTTCATATCTTTCGTTTCCCTCTTCTTCCCTTCATCTCATTTGTTTTCCCTCTTCTCTCGTCCAGCGCTTCTGTTCCCCTTCGTCCTCCATTCAACTCTCTCTTCGTATCTTTATTTCTCTTTTCCTTCTCACTTTACCTTTATCCTTCCTCCCGCTTCTTCACTCACTTTTTTTTTCTCCTGATTTTTGTTCACCCTCTTGCTTCTTCCCTCAATCTTATCACGCTCCCCTTTTTCTTATCCTCTTCCTCCAATATCTCTTGTATCATCTTATCACTCCCCCCCCCCCTCAGCTCTTCTGCTTCTCTTCTTTCTCCTCTTCTATTTCTATTTCTACTCCTTTTCGGGAAAGTGAGAATTCCCTCTCCCTTTCCTCTCTGATTCTCTTTGTTCCCTGTTCCTTGCACTGTTCTTTCTTCTTGCCCCTTCACCCCCATCCTTTCTATCTTCTCCCCCTCTTATTAATTTTCCTTGCTCTCTGTTCCTCCCTTCCTCTCCACTCTTCTTGCCTTTTCCTCCTCCTGATCCCACGGCTTTCATGTTCCATTTCCCTCCTTTCTCCTCATTCCTATCTTCGTTCTCTCTCCCCCTCTCCTCCACCCCCCACTTTTCCTACATCCCCCTCCCTTTTTCCCTCCTCCTCCTCCTCCCCATTTGATCCACCTTGCGCTTTCTACCCCCCCCCCCCCTCTTTCTAAATGCTTAAACCATATTCCTTTCTTCGTTCTTGTCTTCCCTCCCGTCGCCCCCCCCCCCTTCTCTCCATTCACCTCCCACCTTTCTCCTCCTTTAATAAACCGCGTGTCTCTCGCTTTTCTACTTTCTGCTTCAATTGATCCGCAAAGAGGAACAACTGCAAATGGTCAGTGATTCAGATTCTCTCTTTGAGTTCTATTTTTCTTCTCTATCTTTCTCCCTCTTTCTTCCGATCCGCCTTTATATATAACCATTTCCTTATTTTCCGAGTCTGATTTTCTTTCTTTCTTTGCCAACAATAGCATGTTTATATCAGAGAGTCATTCTTCTTTTATTCAATGTCTGCTGGAAAACGATAGCTGTGACTGGTCCCCTGATGCTCTTTCTACTTTTATTTATCATCTCTCTCTCTCTATTACTTTCTTTCTCTTGCTTAATCACTTCCTAACCGTCCCTTGCATTTCCTTACATTTCGTCTTCCCCATCCATTTATCTCTGTTTCCCTTCTCTCTTCTCTCTCTCTCTCTCTCTCTCTCTCTCTCTCTCTCTCTCTCTCTCTCTCTCTCTCTCTCTCTCTCTCTATATATATATATATATATATATATATACATATATATATATATATATGTATATATATATATATATATATATATATATATATATATATACATATATATATATACACACACACACACACACACACACACAAACACACACAGATATATATATGTATATATATATGTATATATATATACATATAAATATATATATATATATATATATATATATATGTATATATAATATATATGTATATATACATATAAATATATATATATATATA
>NC_061840.1:10462042-10464542 GCF_019202785.1 Penaeus chinensis
TGTTAAATGTGGGGTAGATATAACAATAAAAAAAATAATTAAAAACAAAATTACCATAAAGACAGGTAAGTGAAAGACAGGTATATTGGTTTACGGATCCCCCCAAAAATGACAGAAAATGCAAAACATATTGGTAAAATAAAAATGGAAAATGAAGAGGAACAAAATATTCATACCTTGAAGGTGTTAAAGTAAAACAAAAGAGCTACAAAAATACTGCTAAAATCACGCAAGAAAAGGGAAGGATTAGGTAAGTGAAAGTAATGATAAATTAAGTAAGAAAGAAAAATCATAAAGAAAGAAAACAGGAGCAGGAACAGTGATTGGAATAAGATAACATATACGTAGCGTTTAAAATTAGCACTGAGGCGGAACTGAAATCGTAAATAAAAGAAGGTAATAAAATGAATAACAATGTGAGAACAAAAGAAAAAAGACCTTCAAGGGAGTCAGCAAAACTAACAAATAAAGTTTATCACAAAGAAACGAAAGGGAAATCGTGTAGTGTAAAATTAGGAAGCTTATATTATTTGATTTGTCGTAAATTGGTGTCCTATTGATTAATAGTCTAGATGCATCCATTATGTAAACAATCCTAGATAAGGGACATTGAGAAACAGAATTGCCTTAGATGTAAAGATTAATCCAACGAAGAAAATTCCAATGGACTCTGTATATGAGAATTTTACTCACTGCAATATATTTCACAATTAATCACATTATAAAAAACAAGTAGTATGAAATATAAAGGTTAATTAACGGACCTCAAGGATACAAATGAATTTACAAGAATGTAGTAGATCTCTGGAAGAAGTGTAAACGTGCTAGAAATACATGCAAACATATAGTAAAACAAAATGAGGTGACAGACTGAAAATCTATAAAAAGCACACACACACATAAAAAATACGTGCGAAAAGAAATAACAAAAATAATCAACGGGGAAATGTGCAAGGGGAAGGGGACCACACGAAGGGGAAGCAATTTATGATCACTGAACATACTCCAATATATAAATGTGTGTGTGTGTATGTGTGTGTGAGTGTATATATTTTTTCAATAGCCATTTATTCCACTGCAGGACATAGGCCTCACTCATTCACTATTGAGAGGTTATTTGGCAGTGTCACCCTTGCCTGCTTGGATGTCGTTCCTAATCAACCGCGGTTCGGCGCGCCGACACTTGTGCCACGGCGGCGACTTCCCCTACGACACCTGCGTTTGACTTCTCAAGGCGATATGTCGTTTCTTGCCGTAAGGACGAGCTCGAGCCAGTAGTTGGAGTGCAAGCATTTTTACGACTGCCGCAGCGTGGAATTGAACTCGGGACCATAAGCTTCGGAGTCCAATGCTCTAACCACTGGACCATCGCGGCAGTCTTCTATACATATGTGTGTATGTATATATATATATATATATATATATATATATACATATACATATACACACACATACACACACACACACACACACACACACACACACACACACACACACACACACACACACACACACACACACACACACACACACAAACCTATTTTCACGCTTATACAAAATCAATGCATCGCGCACTTCTCTGGAATTGTGCTGGTGTATCTTCAGGGGTCAGGCCCGGGTAAAGCAGGTATGGAAGACAAACTGTCGCAGGAAGCTCCCCTCTTGCCAGTCAACGGCGAGTTACCTGAGAGGAACGGGCTCCGCATAACTACTCAAGTTAACTCCCTTTGTTATCTAGATAGTACACAGGTCTACCAAAGACCTGCGCTAAAGTTACACGGTGCCTGAATGGAGACTCATATTCCTCTAGATTTGCTAAGAGAGAGTAAATCGCAGGGGCATTTTCATTGGCGCTGCAGGTCCTTCTTAATCGATAACAACAGGGACCATAGATGCGGCTACCTGAAATGCATTCAAGTAGTCCCGTGTATTACTTAGATAACTATCTAGAAAGATACTGAGAATACAAAAAAATAGATAAATAGTTAGTGGATTGACATCTGTCTACTTTTATCCTTATTTATTCTGATCTTTCTATTTATATATTTCCCTTCATTTTCCTCCCTTTGTATATGTAGCCGTCTGCATCTTCTGCTTATCTACCAACAAAATTTTCTTGGTGTTTACTTACCTTTGTGCTTATTTATTCATAGTGTAATTACTTATGAATAAAGCTGAAACTGAATTTTGTCTCTCCGATATTTACATATTTTACGTAATATGATTTGAGAATAAAACAAAAACGGTGCAATGCAAATGCACAATATATTGTCATGGCATTCACATATTGAATATACCGTAAGTAAATTTAAATTTCCAAGACAGCTATTATTTTACAATCCTGAATACTTTTAAATCATAAATCATTTAAGTGAATCCATGATGCAGGGTATTAAAATAATTACATATTCGAAGCGATTTCACTCACATTAAATGTGCCGATTTTTATCCGAATTTACATTAACGTGTGCATAGATTAACGTTTGAATCGTGTTTGAAA
>NC_061840.1:10492042-10494542 GCF_019202785.1 Penaeus chinensis
AGGAAATCCATTAACGTTGAAACAAAAAGGGTAGTTAAGCTCATTACATACTTTTCTTCTGTACTCAAACACTCTTTTGATGCAGTGTCGAAGAGAAAATCCTGCAGTTCAAAATTGCTGTTATTATTAGCATAGGTAATGCTTTGATCTGTTATTGTTCATTATTTTTATACGTATTACTTTCTATATTATCACTGTCATAATGCCAATATCATCATCCTATTATTTAATTTATTGTTATTGCCAAGCATCAACAACAACAACATTAGTAAAGATAACAACAGTAATAAAACTAAAAATGATAACAACAGAAATAATGATGATAACAACATTGATAAAAGGATAATGTTAACGAAAGAGAATAAAAAACAACAACAATAATGATGATAACAACAATATTAAATATATGAATTATAATAATAACAGGAAGAGCAACAAGAAAAACAATAATGATAATAATGATAATGATAATGATACTAATTATAATGATACTAATAACAATGATACTAATAATATTAATAATAAAAAAGAAAATAATAAAATTAGAATGATGGTAATGATAATAATATGAATAATATTAATAACTATAACAGTAATTAAGATATCATTAATGGTAGTAGTAGTACTATTACTATTGCTAACAATAGTGATAATAATGATAAAGATATTAATAGTAATATATAATGATAAATATATTAGCAGTCATATATAATGATAGTGATAAAATAATGATGATAATAATAATGATAACTATAATAATAATTACTATAAATTTTATGATTATTATTATCATCGTTTTATTATTATCATATTTAAAAAAAATATATTGTTATTGTTATCAGCATTGTTGTTGTTATTACCATTATTATAATCCTTATTATTGTCATTACCTATATCATTTTAATTCTCATTCTGATCACTATCATCTCCATTATCATCCTTCATTGTTATTATCATTTTTCTTGTTATTACTTTTATTATCATCTTCCTGGATTATTATCATTGGCCTCTTCTTTACTGATATATATATATATATATATATATTTTTTTTTTAAATATTAGTTTGATCATTATTATCATTATCATTATTATCTTTATTATTAGAAGTAGCAGAAGTATTGTTGTTGTTGTTATGTTATTTTTTCGTTATCACCCTATTGTTGTTAGTATTATTAGAATTATCATAACTGTCATTATCATTGTTATTATTGTTTTCATTATTGTTATTTTTAATTGTTATAATTATTTTCGTTATTATTGTTATTATTATCATAATTATTATTAATGTTATCATTATAATAATTTCAACTATTATTATCATCATCGCTGTTATCATGATTATTATCATGAATTGTAATTATAATAACATAATAATAAAGATATGAATGAAAATAATGTAGATGATAATGATGAGGAGGATAATGATGGAAATGATAATAACAATAACAATAAATATAAAAGTATTAATGATAATATTGATATTATTATTATTATTATTATTATTATTATTATTATTATTATTATCATTTTTATTGATCATGTTTCCATTATTGTTATAACTATTAGCATTAGCATTATCTCTGTTGTTATTATCATTGTTATTACTATCCGTATTACATATTTTGTTATATTATTATTTGGTGCTAATGTTATTATAATCATCTTTATCCGTATTATTCTATGCTATCAGCGTTAATAAGCTGTCATTATCTCTGTTGCTGCCATTAATATTGTCTTATGTTATAATTATCATTTTTACTATAATCATCGTGATAACTGGGGTGATTGGTAGCAATGCAACTGAAATAAATTGTATATGTTGTAAATCTTTATATCATTAGCAATAATTATATTATCTGTAATGATGTTTTATCTTTTTACGATTACCATATGCTGTTACAAAATAATTAGTCAACATATACTCTAAGTTCAATGACCAGACGAAGAAGAGAAGAAGAAGAAGAGGGAAGAACAAAAGGATGAGAAAAGAAAAAATAGAAGAACTAGAATGAGACATGACTAGAAAAGGTGAATAGGAAAAGTGGAAATTAGATAAAATATGACAGCAGAAAAGGCTAAGGTAAATAAAATAAATGAAGAACACCAATGCAGGAAGTCTAATAAAAAGAAAACAGGTGAAGCGTATGCAGCATAAGTGGAGATAAGCTATCTAAAAGAGGAAACATCTTTGCTCATTAGCTTATCTCGACATCTGGAGACAGTGCCACTTTGCCGGGACGGATTCTAGCTGAGCCTTCGGGGCGCCTGATGAGATGCCCGGCTTTTCTTCTCGCTCCCTCTCCGCACGAGGGGGGGGGGGGGGCAGCCAGTTTCTTGGCATGTTTATCTGAAATGCGGTGCTTTTAAACCGTAGATATTCTCGCTTCTTAACTGTTAGCCTCTGCTGTAGTACGTTTTTCGCTAATATTATACATACTGTATAATAATATTAATAATGATAATAATAATAATAATAATAATAATAATAATAATAACAATA
>NC_061840.1:10514542-10517042 GCF_019202785.1 Penaeus chinensis
TCATTAGTTAGAGACTTTTTTCATTCGTCTGTCTTACTTTCGAAGTCTTCTCTTCTCTCCTCTCTCAAGGTTTTTCTTGTCTTGTTCTCATCTTTTCAAACGCAATCCTCTGTCTTTATCTTGTTACTCGTCTTTTCACACACAATCCTCTGTCTTATCATTTCTTATCAACCGACATGGACAGCCAAGTGTTCGTCAGCAATCGCCTGGACTGTCTTTAACAAGCACAACATTTGCATGGCTTATGCTTCTGAACAATTGATTCTTGGCGAAAATATGATGAAAATGTCAAAATTGACAGCATTTTTAGTTCCTGTTGTTGTGTAGGTTTTATCTCTACATAGCTAGTGTTATTCTTAGCTTTTGTTTCTATTTGATCGGGTTTGCTTACCTTTTATGATTTTAATGCTTTCTTTTAGTTTTTTTTTTCCGTTTTTTAATACTTTTTCGTCCTAATATGATGATGGACTTCACATTCCTTACTTTGCCGTTTATAAAATGTCGTATACATTTCATTCTTTCCAAAATCAATTCATATTATGTTTATTTATGTGTAGGTAATTGGAATATTATTTTATTCATTAGAGTAGCTTTCCACTGTTTCAATATTAACTTATATATTTACTGGATTATTACGCAGTTCTATAATCTTTGGGGGATGGACGAAATAACATAAGATATCTAATTGGTACAGAAATTAAGTGTCACTATTTGGTTTCGTTCCTGTTATACTTGAGTACCTATTTTTTTGCATAGCAGTCCTTACATATCAGAACACATACAGACTTATGCACTTGTAACTTTCTCACGCACTCTCAGACACTGTAACAGACTCACACGCAGACACGCAAACACACCCAAACATCGACACCCACAAACAAACACACCCACAAACATATAATCTCATTCAACCCCATTTTCCAATCCCTATCAAAAGGGGCGACCTCTATCAAAACACACACCTACACAAACATACAAACACACACACGAGACGCTCACATCCACCTTAATCTTGAACGCTTTGCTAAGACACCGGTAGAAACTGCTCATGAAATGAATACTTAATCTCACTAAATTCTCCTAAATTCCTTTGCCAATCACTTCAGTTGCATTATTTATCGCCTCTTCTGCTTTACTATGGCTTGCAGACACTCAGTTTGCCTCGTATTTTAGGTGCCAATACTGCTGTTGTTAGGAAGGCCACTATTTTATTTTTCATCAGTTATATTAAAACAGTAACTATGATGATGGTAGTGATATTGATAAGAATAATAACGATAATAATAATGACAATAAGAGTATCGATAATAATTATAGTTACTGATAGCAATAGAAAAAAATAAGAGTAATAATAATGATAACAATGATGATGATAATAGTCATAATAATAATAATAATAATAATAATGATAATAATAATAATAATGATAATAATGATAATAATAATAATAGTCATAATAATAATAACAATAATAATAATAATAATAATGATAATGATAATTGTATAATAATAATGGTAATAGTAATAGTAACAATTAAATACTGATAATAGAAAAGTAATGATATTGATAATAATGATGATAGTAGTAACAATAATAATAAAAATAATAATAATAATAATAATAATAATAATGATAATAATGATAATGATAAAAATAATAATAATAATAATAATAATAATAATAATAATAATAATAATAATAATAATAATAATAATAATTATAATAATAATGACAATAATAATAATAATAATAATAATAATAATAATAACAGTAAAAATAATAATTATTATAATAATAGCGATAATGATAATGATGATCATTATACTAATTATCATAATATGATAATAGGAATAATGGTAAAAATGATAAAGATAACAATGATAATAATGATAATGTTAATAACAACAATGATAATAAAAATAATAATACTGATAATTATTATAATCATAATATAAAACATTATATCATTATCGTTATTATTATGACTAGCATTTTTGTTATTACTATTATTATTACTATTATTATTATTTCATAGCATTCACGTCATAGCTTTCATTGTTATTATTAGAAATATTATAATTACTTTTATCAGTGTAAGTATTGTTTTATTCTTTATAAAGATTATATTGTCAATATTAATATGAATTATATCTAGTGTAATGGTAATGATGATAGCGATAATGATATAAATATAAACAATATATAAGATATATACATACATATGTATTATATATATGTATAAATATATACGTATACATACATATATGTATATATACATATATATACATATATACATATATATATATATATATATATATATATATGCATATATATAAGTATATATATATATATATATATATATATATATATATATATATATATATATGTTTGCAAACAACGTGTGTGTGCACATGAGCGTGCTTGCTTGTATGCACACGCGCACGATGCGCATACTCATACACACCCGCACGGATTTGCACATTTTGAGTTAGTCTCACC
>NC_061840.1:10519542-10522042 GCF_019202785.1 Penaeus chinensis
GAATGAGGCGAAAACCCTAGGCTATTTGTAACAAGGTGTGTGATTGGTAGAACATAAATGACCAACAAGTGAATTATCTAGTTTAGGAAACTACGTAAGCTATTTCATCCTTCCTTTTCTTCAAACAAGTGATAACAAAAATATTGCATAAGCTACCAATGACTTTGTTGTGGGAAATATTTTAAAATGTGATTTCCTGGAATTGTTTGTTCATTGAAATGGCAACACGTATGGAGGTGAGGCAGTATATCCCCCTTCTTTCAACACAAAAAAAATCAATTATATCTGCATATTTCTTGAAACATGAAAACGCTTCTTTCTTTAAACGTCTATATATGGCAGTTAAATCAAATAATATTTGCAAAAAACGTTGATACTTGGTAAATGCTTCTCGTAGGCCGTGGCTACACCATCCATCTAGTAATGGTTAATCGAACAATGAAGGTTGTTTTTCGCCACGAAACACTAATTAAATCAACAGAAAATATGCTACATATTCTTCGTAACCGCAGTAAGGTTACAATGAATATATAGATGTTTTATCAGTGTGTGTGTGTGTGTGTGTGTGTGTATGTACACATAAATAAGTATATATATATATATATATATTTTTTTTTTTTTTTTTTTTTTTAGTAAGTCGGATAACTGGAAGGATGCTTATTAATTTCGAAAATATTTTAACTATCGATTGATTTGTAAAACAAAAAAAAAAAAAAAAAAAAAAAAAAAAACGGTAATAATTGTAGAAAAGAAAGACCAATACTGCGGGCAGTCATAATTATAGGAACAATCTATCGTTATTCAAAACCTTGTCTAATCCCGATACAGAGATGACGTGCTTATGTGAGGTCCCTGTTTCCTTCATAACCCTTTCCATTAATTTTAGCATGATCTGTTGGTTAGGAGGTTCTTTCATCAGCCGTTTTCCAAACAATGACAATATTCGGCCAAACATTTTTTTATCGGGTCTGAGCCGCATGTCTCGCTTGGTCGCGGGAGGACTTCCTTGTAGTTTTGGTCATAGAGCCACTTCGCAATTGCCCTTGATGTGCGTAAAGGGCAGTTATCCTGCATATCCTGAATATGGTTGTTTCTAGGAAGGGCCAATGGATAAAAAATGTGGTGAAGAGTGTTTTTTTTTAACAATTTCAAAATATTTGTTTAAACTAAATCTCCCTTCTTCTTTTCGGCGGCTTTACCAACACATGAATCCATTCACTTCTTATTGGTCACGTGGCCACTCCCCGTCGTTTCATAGGTGTGTCGTCTGCCTCATCTAAAAGTAAATAACGATAGATAATCAGAATATAAAATATAACGTATTACCATATCTGGGCAAACTGAAAAAAAAATAATGATATTTACACTTGGTAATTCTCATCCAGCAATGGATCGGTACTGGAGGCGATTTTGGCAATGTCGTTTGTTCAACCTCTCTTTGATAACGTTCCGTGATGAATCCCATCTGCATGTAGTCGTTTTGCGGCTTGTTAGCGGGAGCTGTAGGTCTTTATATGATTTTTTTCTGCCTCATTGAAGGGGCATCCGGATTGAGGGCGGTCGTTCCAGGTGCCCTCCTCCTCCAACCTTGTTCTCCTATATACATCGACCGGGAGATACTCGGTTCTTTGGTTACTTCACTGAAAGAGAAATGACTTTCCCTCATCCCAGTGTTGTGGCCTCTATTTGCAATTTCAGATTGAATAAAGTGTCAGCTTGGCAGCCTCGTTTTCACCTCGGTTTCCCATCTGTCATTATGACATTATAAACCACCGGACATATTTTCGTTCCTGCTTAACGTTTAATAGGATTTACCGCGAAATTAATATTCAGGAATTAATAAAGATTCATTATCATTAACAGTACCAAATGTCGTTTCGTGTTTTTTCCCTAGATGGTTCCTCTAGAATCAAAATTCCTCTAGTATCAAATATTTGACATGCACTGACCAAGGAAAAATGCATACGTGTCAAATAAAAGTAGACAGCGAGATTGAAGTCCTATTTTATCAGAATTAACTTTTTCTTTTTCTTTTTCTTTTTTAATATATCAGATTTAATAAGGCACAAATACTGTGTGTAAGATTTTAAACTTGCTTTTCACCCTCCTTGGAACCACCCAGCTAATAATTGCTCGATTTGAAACAAGCAAACATGTATTTTCTCGCTCAGCTGATCGAATGCGACTCCTCAGAGAAACGCAAAGACTTACGGAATAATAAGTAGAATTCAGAATAATCGAGAGCAATTATACATATTGTTTAGCTACTCATCACCATTACACACACACACACACACACACACACACATTACTTATTCAGTGTAACCCTACTGCCGTTTTGCGTTCAGCGAATGTAGCATGCATTTTGTTTATTGGTTCAGGCGAAAAAACAGCCCCTCCATTTGTTCGATTAGCCGTTGCTAGATGGTGCATCTACGTAAACCAGTTAAAAAGATATCAGCGAATTTGAAGAATTATATTTGATGCAGCTGCCATCCAT
>NC_061840.1:10527042-10529542 GCF_019202785.1 Penaeus chinensis
AGGAAATTCAATTAACTGTAGGATCTCTGTCTGTCTGTCCATCTATTTATGCATAGACAGAGGCAGATTTAAACAGATGGATATGGATATTAATCTGTTTGTTTAGCATTATAGATAGAATGAGGTAAAAGAAAATAGATATGCGGATCGAAATGAAAATGAAAGGGTAGATTGAGACAGACAGATAGAGCTAAGTATATACAGAGGCAGAAAGACAGGTGGGACACGGAAATGGAGGCAGGAGCGGGTGATAAAAATAAGACCAGAAAACAAAACAAAACAAAAAATAAAACACCAGATGTATATGTCAAATTTAGAATTAAAAAAAAAACTAAAAATAGAGCACATGCATAAAAAAAACAAAAATAAAGGATAGCTGCAGTTAGAGAAGGTGAAGAAGGGGGAAAAAAAAAAAAGTGTAAATGTAGTTACTGGAACAAAACAAAATTGTTGACCACAATATGAACGTATATCAAGAAGCAATTAAAAAAAAAAAAGGAAAATGTAGATAAAAAAGATAAAAGACAGAGGCAAAGGGAGCGCGAGTCCCTCAGTGAATCCAAATTGTCTAAGTACTTAAGAATCTGGAAGCAAAGTGAGAAGATTCTTGAGCACAACTATTGTCATACGAAACTATTCCAGATGCCGAGGGCGACTCTCACACTGGAGTTTCCCTGAACCACACGAACCGCTGACCCTGCTTTCCCTCGTTCGCTGGGCGGGGAGGGGTTGGGACGGGGACGGGGGAGGGACGTGGAAAGAAGAACTGGGAAGATAGGAACGGAGCACACAAACACACGCTCACACACAATTACACAGACACAAACACAAACACATATACAAACTTACACTTGTATACACACGCACGCACCTTGCACACACACACACACACACACACACACACACACACACACACACACACACACACACACATATATATATATATATATATATATATATATATATATATGTTTATATATATAAACATATATATATATATATATATAAATATATATATATATATATGTTTATATACATAAATATATATATATATATATATATATATATATATATATATATATATATATATATATATATATATATATATATATATATGTATATATATATATATATATATATATATATATATACATATGTATGAATGTATGTACGTATATAAAGATGAATAACATTACCGAAAGTCAACCAACGAGAAGGAGAAGGAAAAAGAAGTGGAATTCACAGCAACAATTGCAATCGAAGTCCAATTGCTCAACATCTTTGCGAAATTTCTCTTCCGAGTGCCGTCTTTTAGGGCTCCAAATGACCCCGTGTAGATGGCGGTGGCTGAGAAATCATGCGTGGAGGAGAAAGAGGATAATGGCTTCAAGGGGGAACAATAGACCAACAAAGGGGTTAATGGGTTTAGGATATGTCTTGGACATTTTATTTTCATTTAATTTCTATTCTCATTTGATTATTACTTTACACCTCCACACATTTATTTTGCCTGCAGTCTGTTCTCTCTTTCTCTTTCTCTTTCTCTCTCTCTCTCTCTCTCTCTCTCTCTCTCCCTCTCTCTCTCTTTCTTTCTTTCTCTTTCTTTTTCTCATTCTCTTTTTTTCTCTCTCTCTTTCTCTCTCTCTTTCTCTTCTCTTTCTCTTTCTCTTTCTCTTTCTCTTTCTCTTTCTCTTTCTCTTTCTCTTTCTCTTTCTCTTTCTCTTTCTCTCGTTCTCTTTCTCTGTCTCGTTCTCTTTCTCTCTCTCTCTCTCTCTGCAACCTCCGCCATTATCTTTGTTCACTCCTGCCCACCTTTCCTTCTTTTCCTTTTTGTATTTCCCCTTTCTCTCATTACTTTTCCTTCTCTTATTATCTATTGTTTTACTTCCGCTCTCTTCTCCCTCCGTCTGATTTCCCCCCTCCCCCTCTTCCCCAAACCCCTCCCCACCATTTCCCCCACCACTTCCCCAACCTCTTCCATCTCCACTCGTCTTCTCTTGTCTTCCCCCCCCCCTCCCTTTGCCTCTCATCACGCCATTCTTTCCACTTCCCGCTTTTCCTCTCCCTTCTCCATCTCCCCAACTTTTTCCCTTTTCCCTACCTGTCCATCCTTTCCCCCTGCTCCACCTATTCCACCTCCACCTTTTTCCCCAGCTACATCGCCTCCACCTTTTCCCACCGCTCCACCACCACCCCCACATTCTCCCCCGCTACACCTGTTCCACTCCCACCCTCTCTCCCCTGCTCCACCACCTCCACCCCCCCCCTCTCTCCCCGCTCCACCGCCTCCACCCCCCTCCCCCCTTCGCTCCATCCTCGGCCGAGGGGAAAAGGGGAGACAGACACCGAAGATAATTTAAAACTGTCAGAAAAGTTGCTTGGGAGCTCCTTCTCGTCGGCCGCGTCGCCGGTCGGGAGCCGCTGCTTTCCCGAAGTGACCCGCGTGGTGTCGCGAGCTCATTTTGCTGTCTGCTTTATTTACTTATTTATTTATTTATTT
>NC_061840.1:10567042-10569542 GCF_019202785.1 Penaeus chinensis
TCTTTTCTTTGGGCATTTAATTGAGATAGATTAATGAATGTCCCTCTTTTTCAAAATCTCTACTCTCTCTTAGGATCTCGTTAGTAAATACCATCTCTTACACACGCTCATATTCAGTGTTGACTCTTGAATTTCGTATCTGTTTGTGTATGTCTCTTTCTTCCTCCCCTCCCTCCTCTCTCTCTTTCTCTTTCTCTATTTCTATCTTTCTCAATCGCCCTACTCTCTCTCTGTCTGTCTCTCTCTCTCTATCTATCTATCTATCTATCTATCTATCTATCTATCTATATTTCCCTCCCTCCCATCTCAAAGCCTCTCTTTCCTCTCTTTCTCTCACTCTCTCCTCCTCCTCCTCCCTCGTACCTCCCTTCCCTCTCCCTCTCTCTCCCTCTTTAACTCTATTCCTCATAACCTCTCTACCATATCACCAGCCCGCCTCTCTCTCCTCCCCCATCAGCGGTGACGGGCGATCTCCTGAAGGGCGTGGAGGTTCCCCTGTACGCCGTGGCAGGGGGTCGTGTCAACGTCAGCTGCATGTTCGACCTTGGCTCCACCGGCCTCTACTCTCTCAAGTGGTACCACAATGACACCGAGTTCTACCGCTTCGTGCCCACTGAGACCCATAGATCCGTGGACATTAAGCCCACGATAAAGTTCCAAGCTCATGTGAGTATGAGGTGTTGTTTTATCCTTTCGTTCTGTACTGAGGTTATCTTTGTTGTTATTGTGGATAGAAGCTTTCATGTTTGCTGATTCTGGTCTCATTCATATTAATATCATTATTGGTGATATTTTGAATATTATTCTTTTTTTATTATTATCATCATTATCATCATAATCCTCGTTATCGCTATTGTCAGTATCATTATTATCATTATTATCATCGTCATCATCATCATTATTATTGCTATTATTATTATTATTATCATTATTATTATTATTATCATTATTATCGGTATTATTATCATTATTATTGTTGTTCTTCTTCTTCTTCTTTTTCTTCTTCTTCTTCTTCTTCTTCTTCTTCTTCTTCTTATTGTTGTTATTATTATTATTATCATTGTTGTTGTTGTTGTTATTGTTGTTGCTGTTGTTATTATTATTGTCATTATTATTATTACTATTATCTTTTATTATAATAGTTATTTTTATTACTATTATTTCTATATTATCATCATTATTATTATTGTTACTATTATTTTTATTATCATTATTATCATTCGTCTTCTTCTTCTTATTATTATTATTATCATTATCATTATTATTATTATTATTATCATTATCATCACCATCATTATCATTACTTTTATTACTATTATTTCTACTCTTACTATTATTGTTATTATGACTATCAATAACATTATTACCATTAGCATTTTTGTTATTATCACCATCCTTGTTATTACAATCATATAAGATACAGAACGGAAAATAGGTCATACTTAATTTAATATTATCATTCATAAGAAGTAGTATAAGAATTGTTTTTTATTCTAATTATGCCTATGACATTATCAAACGTGGAGAAAGAATTTTCTATCTGTAAGGGGATCCCGTGTCCCCTTGTTTATATCTGCCAACTCGTGTGCATTAGAACAAAACAATTGCATAATACCGTTGTCATCGTAGCCTTATAAAAAGAAAAGAAAAAAGAAAAAAGAAAAAGACAAATCACGAAAAAATAAGTTGGGGAGAAATGAATCAGAAAATTTATACTTGACAATAAAATTCTGTTGTACTAATCATAAAAAAAGTGTTCGCAATCAGAAATACATTCTATTTTTCGATTTAAGCAACAAATGTTCTTTTCGTTTCAAAAAAGGGATAATAATACTGATAATAAATATATAAAAAATGAAAATAAAATTAAATAAAAACAATAATAACAACATAAATAAATAAATGAAAAAATTATAAATATATATATAAATGTTTCTTTTTCGCACAGTATTAGTATTTACAAATCGGTATTAATTAAGTAAACTGCAGCAAAATACGAGTAAATCCTTTCAAATCGCTTTGATTTCTCTCTCTCCTATTTTTTTAATATCTCCTTTTTTCTGTCTCTTAGTTTTTCTTTCCCTCTCCTCCCCTTCCTCCTTCATCTTCACTCCTGTCTCTGTCTCTCTGTCTCTGTCTGTCTGTCTGTCTGTCTGTCTGTCTGTCTATCTGTCTGTCTCTCTCTCTCTTTCTTTTCTCTGTTAATACCATTCAATTTAATCCACTGTCCAATCCCCCCTACTGTTTAACTTTTTTTTTTTTTTTTTTTTTTTTTATACTATTCTCATTATCAGCTTACTGTTCACCTCATTCTCTTCTTTCCCCTGTCTCACCCACAGCTTTCATCTCCTTTCTGCTATTTTTTCTCTCCTCCCATGTCAATCAGTAGCTTCCTTACACCTCAGTTCTTTTACCTTTTCTGATTTTTTTACTTCCTCTCATTCTCCCACTCTCTCTCTTCCCTACGCCTTCCTTTATCTTAAGCTTCCATTGTGTTCTA
>NC_061840.1:10658109-10660609 GCF_019202785.1 Penaeus chinensis
TTCGTTTGCACTTACAATTTCACAATTTTACTTCTATTTTTCTACACCCCACATTTAACCAACACAATTATTTTTTGCGATTATTTCCCATTCATTATGTCTCGACCCTTCTCCCTCGGGTTCTGTCGACTAGTTTTATTTCGTGCTGTCTCTCTCTCTCTCTCTCTTTCACTTCTCCCCTCCTTTACTCAAATATACCTCTCTCATCCCTCTGAACAGGCGAGGCGAGAATACGTCTCTCCCTACAGAGAAGACACGTACTCGGAGGAATCTGGAAAAATTCTTCAGGTCCCAGCTACACAGGTCAGTTTCTCAACTTGTATCATCGCCAAAAAAGAGTCAGATTTGTTTTACTTTTTCAACCATTATGTTTACTTTTCTTTTCTATCTTATAACATCGTGTCTGTTGTACTTATTATATCTAACTGATCATTTTTTGTGTGTGTTTTAAGAATGCATGAGACTGTTCTGATGATGTATATCAGGATGCATATATGTTAGCATAATATTTTGGATGAGTGATGTGTAATATAATATAATTCATCATTAAGTAAAGACACTGGCATGTTTCCACCAGTGTGAAAAAAGCATAACTCATACACAAAAAACCTTTTATCTTCTACCATTGTTATCGAATGCCTGGCGAAGTGCATTCCCATGTCTATTAATTATACACGAATAAAAAGCGAATTCTAACCATTGAGCAACATTTAATTATCGATGACAGTTTGACGAGTAGGGGCTGTTATTAACGAGAGTGCTGCCCGGAAACGTAGTGTGCACGGACAGTAGAAGCTAAACAAATTGCATTATCGAAAGACCAAATTTCTTTTTTTTTTTTTTTCATACCCCTTTAATGCTTTTAAGATGTATGGCTATTTGAAATCACGATTATATAATGATGATGATTGTGATTTTGATTTACAAAAGAGGATTTGATGGTAAAGATGAAATTATAATGATGATGATGAAAATGGTAACAGTATAACAATAGTGATAACAATAATCACAAAAATTATGATAATGGATAATAATGATAATAAAAAAATGGTAATATAATAATAATAATAATAAAAGTAAAGATAATGATAATAATGATAATAATAATGATTATAATAATCATATTAATAATAATAATGATAATAATAACGGTAATAATATTGATGATAATAATGATAATAAGAGTGATAATGATAATAATAAACAAACATTACTATTATCATTGTTATTATTATTACTATATTGACGATAATAATAAGGAAAATGCTGATAATGTTGAAAATAACAATACAAAAAATAATAATCATGAAAATAATGAAAATAAATATGATAAATATAATAACAACCGCGACAAAAATAATGAAAATATTAATAAAGCTCATAAAAATTTTACTACTCCTACTAATGATAATATAATAATAATAATATTAATGATAATAATAATAATGATACTAATAAAGATAATAATAATGATAATAATAACAATATAATATTAACAAAAATAATGATAATCATAATAAGAATTCTAATAATACTAATAATAATAATAATAATAACAATAATAAAAATAATAACAATAATGATAATAATAATAATGACACTAGTAATAATTATATTAATAATAAAGGTTTTAATGATGATTACAATACTGTTAATAATAATAATAAATATAATAATAATAATAATAATAATAATAATAATAATAATAATAATAATAAAAATAATAATAATAATAATAATAATGATAACAGTGATAATAATAAGAATAAGAGTAATAATAATAATAATAATGATAATAATAATAATAATAATAATAATAATAATAATAATTATAATAATAAAGATAATAATAATAATAATAATAATAATAACGATAAAAATAATGATAATAATGATATCAATAATGATCATGCTATTACTACTAATACTACTAAAAATAATGATAATATTAATGTTAGCAATATAAATAGTAATAATAATGACACTTATAATAATGATATTAATAATAATGATATTAATAATGATAATAATCATCACCATCATCATCATTATAATAATAATAAAAATAATAGTAATAATAATAATAATGATGATAATAATAATAATAATAACAATAATAATAATGATAATTATACTAATAATAATAATAATAATACAAAAAAATAATAATGATAATAATAATAATATTAATAATGATAATGATAATTATAATGATAGTAATAATAATAATAATAAAGATGCTTATAATAATAATAATAACAAAAATAATAATGATAATAATAATAATAATAATAATAATAATAATAATAATAATATTAATAATAATAATATTAATATTAAAGACAATCATAATAATAATAATTACCATATCAAAGATTCTGAATATTAATATTGTTATTAACATTATAGTTATTATTGTTATTATCAATATTACTGTTTTCTTATTGATGTTATTATTATTATTATTATTATTTTATTATTATTATTATTATCATTATCA
>NC_061840.1:10705609-10708109 GCF_019202785.1 Penaeus chinensis
AATGCATTTACATTCGTAGGGAAAACATTTGAATTTGTGAAGAGTTCTGGGTGTATATCTTTGCCTCTGATAGTTACTGTGAAACTAGAGTAATAGTGGTATGTCATGTTTGTCTTATATGTTTTTGCATTTGATACGTTTTCTAATTATTGGGCAAGGAAGTCTTCTATGTCTTCTTCCTCTGTGTCAGGGTGACAACTAGTGATGTATAAGTGACGAAACCTTCCATATCCTGCCCAATTGTTTGTTGCGCTTCCGGTCGTTCCGTGAGGTTGACAACGACCTGGGCCCTTGTGGTGGTGAGGGGGGTCGTAGAAGGGCTAGGGACTCCAGGCACTTGATGTGTTGTGTCATCCCAGTGGCGGTTCGGTGGAAGATTTTTTTTCTTTGTTTTTCCTCTTGCTGTTCTTGATATAGCTTCTTTTAGCTGTTACTTCTCGCCTCGCTTCTCATCCCAGGAACCGATGCATCAGCCTTGTTGGGGAAGCGCTTGCGTGGTGCCGGGCGTGGTGCCGGGCGAGGGGGGGCTGGCTCGGCGGCAAGGTCGTGGGTCGGCTGGCTAGGGGGAGGGTGGGGGTGGGGTGCTCGCAGGAAAGGTGGGCACAGGCGTAGAGCTTGTATGGGAGGGAAGATTGTGTGAGTGTTCATGATTTTGGGGGTGGTGGAGGTATAAGACGTTCTCACTGGGGGATGGGATGCGAAAGGGAAGGGTTGGTGTGTGTGTGTGTGTGTGTATGTGTGTGTGTGTGTGTGTGTGTGTGTGTGTGTGTGTGTGTGTGTGTGTGTGTGTGTGTGTGTGTGTGCATATTGTGTAAATATATTTTTTTCATTACATTTTTCAACACGTCTCATATTCTCAACTTCTCTTGTTTTCCTTTTTTTCTGTCTCGATTCGACTTATCTCTTCTTTCTTCCATCCTTTGGCATTTATCCTTGCTTCATTTCATTTCCGTTTTCTGTTCGTTTCCTTTTCTCTTCATTTATTTTTTCTTCTTCGACTCTTGGTCTCTTACTCTTCTTCTCTTACAGGAAAAAGTTAATCGATATTTTAATACTACTACTACTAAAATGTCAGATATAATTACCTTGGTAATTATATTCAGGTGACTTTTCGGTTGTGTGACTGAATGTGTGGTGAGAGAGAGAGAGAGAGAGAGAGAGAGAGAGAGAGAGAGAGAGAGAGAGAGAGAGAGAGAGAGAGAGAGAGAGAGAGAGAGAGAGAGTGTGTGTGTGTGAGTGTGTGTGTGTGTGTGTGTGTGTGTGTATGTGTGTGTGTGTGTGAGTGAGTGAGTGAGTGAGTGTGTGTGTGAGTAAGTGAGGGAGTGAGTGTGTGTGTGTGTGTGTGTGTGTGTGTGTGTGTGTGTGTGTGTGTGTGTGTGGTGTGTGTGTGTGTGTGTGTGTGTGTGTGTAAGTGAGGGACTGTGTGTGTGTGTGTGTGTGTGTGTGTGTGTGTGTGTGTGGTGTGTGTGTGTGTGTGTAAGTGAGGGACTGTGTGTGTGTGTGTGTGTGTGTGTGTGTGCGTGTGTGGTGTGTGTGTGTGTGCGTGTGTGGTGTGTGTGTGTGTGTGTGTGTGTGTGTGTGTGTGTAAGTGAGGGACTGTGTGTGTGTGTGTGTGTGTGTGTGTGTGCGTGTGTGTGTGGTGTGTGTGTGTGTGCGTGTGTGGTGTGTGTGTGTGTGTGTGTGTGTGTGTGTGTGTGTGTGTGTGTAGGTGGGTGGGCACAAGCGTATCTGAATATGGTTATATACGTGTATATGACCTTATATGTTTATATGTATTTAAGGACGTTATCATTTGGATAAAAATCAGGGGAAAAGAATGTACTTTCTATCATGGAAGCGCCCTATTTTCACTGAAGTCCTTCTCTCTTAAAGTCACGTACATTTTCCTTTTCTCTTAAAGTCACGTACATTTTCCTTCTCTCTTAAAGTCACGTACATTTTCCATTTCTCTTAAAGTCACGTACATTTTCCTTTTCTCTTAAAGTCACGTTCATTTTCCTTCTCTCTTAAAGTCACGTACATTTTCCTTTTCTCTTAAAGTCACGTTCATTTTCCTTCTCTCTTAAAGTCACGTACATTTTCCTTTTCTCTTAAAGTCACGTACATTTGTGTTTATGCTGGAACGTGTGGACCTGTGTTGTTAGGTTACGACGCATCACCACTGAATTAGCTTAAACCTAAGACTCGTCGCATATGGCCAGCTTTGTGCTCTCCAAAATACTAAGTTACAGACGGCCATGTAACAAACCAGCAATCAAGACAAGGCATTGATTGATTCTTCGCCGTCCTCTGCGAACTGTACGACAATGTTTATCGCTGGATTCTTTTTATATTAGCTTTAATGCACGCATTGATATTTAGTCAAGGTCAGTGTATAGTTAAGCATTCATTACTGCTAATGATTATTTGAAAGAGGGACATTCATTATTAGACTGAATAGAATTACTTGTATCATCAACTATATTGTTATATTTAATAATATTTTGTAAATATGAGTCTT
>NC_061840.1:10723109-10725609 GCF_019202785.1 Penaeus chinensis
AGGCTACACACGCACAATGTGACGTCAATTTTGACATGTGACGTCATGCGTTCGTGTAAGCGCAGCCGGTTCAGTATCGCCTGCAGTATTTACTCTCGCTTGTAGCACATTTGAATGTTTATGGCGTCGTGTGGCATATTTATACCCCCTCCGATATTAACCTCTATTATTTTAAGCTCTGGGTATAAACGTGGAATTATTTATTGGGTAATATCTATTTAAGAGGCAATGTAGCCGAGCTGACAGGGTGTTTGGGTGTACCCCTCTTTCTCTGCCCCCCTTCTCCCCCTTCTTGCCAGTCCCCTCCGTCCTAGGCCCCTCGCTCTTTCTTACACTAATGCATGTCTTATTTTCTTTCTTGTTCGTTTCCATATGCATGTGTATGTGTTGTTTCAGTGTGATTATTCGCGTTATTGATTTTATTTTCATTGATCCCGCTGCAGGTCAGAGTGTAACTGTTCTTAGAATTCCATGCAGTTCTCGGTTGTCGAGATTATTGAAATACAAGCAAACAGACACAAAACACTGTGACTCAAACGAAACAAATCATGCACACAGATCCATTTCCTCCTTGGTAAGTCCGTCTCTTCTGTCTTTTTTTTTTTTATC
This sequence comes from Penaeus chinensis, assembly GCF_019202785.1. NCBI lineage: Eukaryota > Metazoa > Arthropoda > Malacostraca > Decapoda > Penaeidae > Penaeus > Penaeus chinensis. The sequence goes on from NC_061840.1 coordinate 10,723,719, forward strand.
TGGCTCTCTCACATGGAAGGCTAACGCTCATTTTGTTTCCTCTTGTTTAAAGAACTGCTCTCCCAGGCAACTCCACACTCGACGCCACAGTTCGCTAGGTCGTGAGCAATCCTCCTGCCGGTTCTCATCCTCGAGATAAGTGTAAAACTGACACGTTCAGAGAAGCTGATATTTTTTTTGTTGCTATAATGACTTTTGATAATCTTTTCTTACTGCCTTAGTTATTGTTTCTCTTAATCCCGTTGTTGTTAGCATTATTGTTTCTAGCATTAGTATTAATACTACAATCATACATTTACATTCTTTTTTCCTCACTCTTACTACAGTTACAGTTTTTCTTCCTAATGATATTTTTATTTCTATTCTGTTTCTAATTCTTCTCATTTAATTCATCTGGAAACACATGGACAATATATGCTTTGTGGCATCAGAAATCTGTAGGGGATCTCAGGAGGCCTCGTAGATGTAGAGCCCACTGGCATTAGGTCACTCCCCACCAACACGCCCCCCCCCCCTCCCCTATACACGTCTGTGGGTGAAATAGATGGCGCAAGGAGACTGAGAATCTCCTCTTCAGTCGCTCCCGTATCCAGGCTACAAGGAAAAAGAGCAGAGGGCAGGACCCCAATGGACCCTGAAATTAGAGTCCATGAGCATGCGCGGATGGGGTAGAAAGGAGTCTAAAAATGTCAGAAATGAGGACGATGTTTGGGAGAAGAAAGCTAGGAATGCAAGTGCGGTGCAAAAAGGATTAGTTGTTTGGGAATGAGTGTCACAAGCTGAAGAGGTGCAGCAGGAGGGGCGATATTGGTAAGCAGGGAAGTGTTAAAGTGGGTACCCGGATGGAGCTAAGTGTCATCTAGACTGATGTGGATCAAGATGAGATTAGTTCGGGAGGCCTGGGTGATTGGACTGCGGATGAGGTGAGAGGGGTCGTTTCGGGAATGAACTGGATTGTGTGAATGGCTGTAAGTGTCAATGCTGAGGTGATGGGTGGATACAGTGAGATAGAAGGAGTTGGCAAATTTGGAATGCCTGGGAGAAATGAAAGTGAAGAATGCCTGTTATCAGGATTTGTTAGTGGAAAATATGTCGCTTTGAAGTACAGTAGGAGAGCTGTGTATTAAAAGGGGAAAGAGGGACGGGTCATGAGAGGTGAGGGAGTGGCAGGTAGACCGAGAGCAGGATGGTAGGAGGGGGTAAAAAGAGACCGGGCAACCCATGGAACAGAGCAAGGAGAAAGCAAAAGACTATGAACAGGTAATGCAAGACTTAAAGGGATATGTCTGACATCCTTTCTAGCTGGTTTGAAGGGGTTCCGAGGATTTTGGGCGGCCTCGGTGTAAATCAGTGCTAGTTGTCGGGTCTTCCTGCTGAAGGACAGGAGGTATACTCAACACCTGAACCAAGCGTCTGATTGTCGTACAAAAGCTTGGGAAGAGGAAATGATTTTGAGCCTATGCCATCCCTCTGCTAGGGAGGAAGCACCCAAAGTATATGAATATAATTGATTATTGTCGTAGTTGTTGTTGCATCATCAACGTCATCATCATCATTATCATCATCATCAACATCATCATCAGCAGCAGCAGCATCGTCACCATTATAGTCATTATCATCACTGTCATTCTCATTAATATAATTATTTTCGTTATCAGTATTGCTTCACGCTTATCATCAGCCAATATAATTGTAACTTTTGTTTCCTTCTTCTTCTCTGATGCCGGAAATTGTTCTGCTCTCTTCCTCTTCCTCTTTATATCATGTTTCAATTTATATTTTAGTGCTTATAGTTTAAGTAAGTTTAATAGTGAACTTCGTCTTTATTTCTAATATCTCCTCTCCTATTTCTTCTGTTTTTGTTCTGTATGCTTTATCTAACTTTTAGATT
>NC_061840.1:10745609-10748109 GCF_019202785.1 Penaeus chinensis
CAATAACTTTGATAATAATAATTATAGTAATAATAATAATGATAATAATAATAATAATAATAATAATAATAATAATAATAATAATAATAATAATATATATCTACACACACACACAGACAAACACACACACACACACACACACACACACACACACACACACACACACACACACATACGCACACACACACACACACGCACACGTCAGAAAATTATGACGGGATAAGCAAAGCAAGGTGGACTAAGTTATAATGCCTAGTCTTTCTTTCTGGTTTCCTTGCTTCTTCAGAAAAGCACAGCCCTCGCTTTCGATCCTGATTTATTAGCGGCCGTGAGCTTCCTCGGGGGGAGGGAGCTGGAAAGCCAACGTCACTCAAGATACAAAATCTGCAGTTATTACAATACAGTTTATATATCAATATATTAGTTATTGATTATTTAGTTACTCCCGTACATTTATTTACATCAAAGTTCATCACGCTATTGTTTAATAATCCACTCAATAAAAGCTGTTTATCTGACTTGCATTTTAATGAAAGCACATGTTCACGAAATAGCCTACGTTTCGGTACGTGACTCGAGCGCTGGCCTTGGCTGACTCCGGCCTCCGCGCCACCTGCTTTCAGGCAACTGCTCCGTCAACTCAGACTACGTTTTATGTGCCTTTTTATCAGCGGTCTATCTCAGTTAAAGGTTTTTGTTTCTTTTATGTACTACCTGTCAGTGGATTTAATTAATTAAATTTAATTATTTCTATTATCACCATCAACATCAGTAGTGCTGTTGTCACTAATAATTATAATTTTCCGTATTATTATTTCTAATTATTACTATTATTGTTTTAGATGTTTTATCAGCATCATTATCATCTTCGTTTTTATTATTCATCCTAATTACTTGTATTATCATTATCATTGTCGGTATCAGAATGATCGTTTATATTAATATAATTTTTGTTATATTATGATTAGTGTTATTATTATTATCAGCATTATTACTATCATCATTATTAGCATCATTACTGATGTTGTTCTTTGATATTAATTTATCATTATCGTTATAATCATCATTATCATTATTATTATTATCATTATTATTATTATTGATAATAACAATACCAACAGCAATGATGAATATGAATATGAAGATGAAGATGGAGATTATAATTGTTTCATCATTATTATCATTAATAATAATAGTATTGTCTTTCATCACTATTATATTTACTACTACTGTCATAATTATGATTACTATCGTAAAGTTAAAAAAAAATCTAGATTCATATCAGAAAACTAACCTAACTTCGCACTATCCAAATCTTCTCAACAACAAAAATGTAGAATCCGCTGACCTGTGTCCTACCAATGAGTCTGAAACCAGAGACCACCTGGATGAATCAATTAATCGCCCACCACTACCCTGATTCTATTCTGATTTCCCGCAGAAGTGAGAAGCCAGAGCGACCCAGCCGGACACTTCAAAGGACTCAAACCCAGATGACCTGCACCTCCAAACCTCCATGACCTGTACCTCCAAAACTCCATGACCTGTTCCTCCAAACCTTTATGACCTGCACCTCCAAACCTTCATGACCTGCACCTCCAAACCTCCATGACCTGCACCTCCAAACCTCCATGACCTGCACCTCCAAACCTCCATGACCTGCACCTCCAAACCTCCATGACCTGCACCTCCAAACCTCCATGACCTGCACCTCCAAACCTCCATGACCTGCACCTCCAAACCTCCATGACCTGCACCTCCAAACCTCCATGACCTGCACCTCCAAACCTCCATGACCTGCACCTCCAAACCTCCATGACCTGCACCTCCAAACCTCCATGACCTGCACCTCCAAACCTCCATGACCTGCACCTCCAAACCTCCATGACCTGCACCTCCAAACCTCCATGACCTGCACCTCCAAACCTCCATGACCTGCACCTCCAAAACTCCATGACCTGCACCTCCAAACCTCCATGACCTGCACCTCCAAACCTCCATGACCTGCACCTCCAAAACTCCATGACCTGCACCTCCAAACCTCCATGACCTGCACCTCCAAACCTCCATGACCTGCACCTCCATGACCTGCACCTCCAAACCTCCAAGACCTGTACCTCCAAACCTCCATGACCTGCACCTCCAAAACTCCATGACCTGCACCTCCAAACCTCCATGACCTGCACCTCCAAACCTCCATGACCTGCACCTTTATGACCTGCACCTCCAAACCTCCATGACCTGCACCTCCATGACCTGCACCTCCATGACCTGCACCTCCAAACCTCCATGACCTGCACCTCCATGACCTGCACCTCCAAACCTCCATGACCTGCACCTCAAACCTCCATGACCCGCATGGAGGTTTGGTAACCTGCCGGCATCTCGTTCCTCGTATATATTAACGGTTTTAGTAATACTTTCAGCTCAGGGTTACTAAGTCTTCAGCTGCATGATTTATTTTGTCACTTAGGTTTATCATTTAATCATTATCATTAAT
>NC_061840.1:10768109-10775609 GCF_019202785.1 Penaeus chinensis
GTGTGTGTGTGTGTGTGTGTGTGTGCATATATACGTATGTGTATATATATGTATATATATACATATATATATACATATATATATATATATATATATATATATATATATATATATATATGTATATACATATATGCATATCTACAAATTAATAATTAAATATTTATATTCACACATACACACACACACACACACACACACACACACACACACATATATATATATATATATATATATATATATATATATATATATATATATATATATATACTAATACACACACACACACATATATATATATACTTATACACACACACACACACGCATATATATATATATATATATATATATATATATATATATATATATATATATATATATATATATATACATTATATGTGATGATATATATTTATATATTTATATCTATATATATATATATATATATATATATATATATATATATATTGAATGTGATGATATATATATATATATATATATATATATATATATATATAAATATATATATATATATATATATATATATATATATATATATATATATGTATTATATATATATATATATATATATATATATATGTATTATATATATATATATATATATATATATATATATATATATATATATATATATATATATATCACATGCAATATTTATTATATCAAGGAATCCATCCACATGTACCTGCCAAAGGCACATGACGAATTCCAAAGACATTCCGCCCTGGATGCATGACCAAGCATCTGCGACTCTCGTGACAGCAAAGTCGAACTGATATCGTGCAAGATTCCTCTTGTGAAGTGAAAACGCTGTTTGAGCTCAATAATCCGTCTATGCACGTGACTGAATCCGCTGGAATGACGGAGATGATAATTATAATATGAGTTATAATAAGGATAATAAAGATGATAACAATAGTAATAAGCATAGGCATGATTATGAAAATGTTAACAATTACAATTATATACTATCATTACTACTACTACTACTGATGCTGCTACTACTGCAAGTACTAATGCTAATAACAATAGTGATGGTAATAGCAATGATAATTACAATAATTATGATAATAATAATAACAATAATGATAATAACAATGGCAATACTAATGCTACTGCAAATGATGATAGCCTTAATAATGGTACCAATAATATTAAGGACAATTGCAATAGTCATAATAATAAGAAGAATGATAATACTGACAAAAACAATAATAATGAATCCCCCTCCACACCCTCCTTGGTGTAACCGTGACCAGCGACCCTCCCTCTCCCTTCCCTCCCGCCTGTCTCCCTCTCTCCCGTCCGCAGCGAGCGAGCAGGCGTGCGCCCTTGCTGACTCGCCAGCCTCCCCGAGTACCAAAACATCTCAGCAGTGTTTGAACAACTCACCAACCAACATGAAAATCGAAGCAACTGCACAAGTAACGCCTAGGCAAAGCTTTAAGAAAACAAAACAAGAAGAAAAACAACCAGAAGGAACTCGAGCCAAATCACCAGCGGAATGACGCAACTCATCGCCAGGTGCCACGAGTCCCTCCCCCCGCGGACACAAATGAAAAAGACATCGAAATACATCTATCGAACAGTATCAAGTGTAAAAGTATTAAGTGTAAAAGCACATAAGACATCAATGGCTCACTATGACTCAAAGGCCTTCGCAAGGAATTTCTAAACAGAAACATGTACAATCGTGGTCAAAGGGATTGACAAGGCACCGCCGTCAGTAACATCGACGGACAGATCACAAATGACAGATCACGACGGACAGATCACAAAGTAGGTCACATTAACGCAGTCTCTACTTGGAGATCTTAATGATAAAGAAATGTTCATTATAGAGAAAATATCTCGATACATTGGTTAAGTGAAACGTGCTTTTTGTCAATATATCTAATTTCAATGTTTATAAACGGGATGCTCTGTATCTTTTAACTTGAAAAGTTTTTAGAGAAATGTCAATGAAAAAGAAGCCACTTTTCATCCTAATTGTCGTAAACACTCGAAGCCTTAGTCATCTCTCTGCGAACAACACGGAGGCGAAGCGGATGCCATATGAATGGGTGAAACAAACAAGCTGGGACGAGACACCAAAAACTGGATAACATCGTAAAGAGCGGAATCCATACAAAAATACTGTTAACAGGACATGATGCAGGTACAAAAAAGTCAAGAAACGGCCCATAACCCATATTCTCAACAGAATAAGGTGCAAATGCAAAGAACAGAAGCTCTTATGACTCAAAGTAGCGAAATCAGAGGGTAACACCACGTGATGGACCAACAGAAGCAATACAGAAATCACGCGTATGGAACAACAAGCAGTTATAATCGATCACAATGTGGATCATGTAGTATCAGCCTGGGGACAAGAAATTAACTCAGGTGGCAGCTAGAAAAAAGTTAAAAGTGGTAAATATAGAGCTCACAATTTGCTGGGACAAAGAAAAGTCCTGATGCGGGTATCTTTCCAACTATAAGAAATGGTTAACGTGATAACCAGCAAGGGCGTGACCGGATGAGCCCCAGATCGAAAATAAATGGACGCTCGGTGTCGGAGATTGTGGACTGGAGTTCGGAGTAGCATCCAGGAGCCATGTTTGTTTGGCGGCTCATCTCGGTAGTTGTGCCATTGTGATGGAACATAGTGGAAAGGAACGATAAATGAAAGACAGTTACATGGAACATTTAGAAACATTTTTATGAACATATAATGAAACAACTTAATTATAAAATTTAACTAATATCTAACGCATTTATTAACTTTGAGATATTAAATAATCAGTTGCTTATATAAAGATCGTTATTTTGTGTTATAATATTTGATTAATTAAACGTAGTTTAGAATGTTGATTTTGCGTTAACAAGTTGCATTACTGATAATTATATAAGTGAGTCATGAATGTCTAGTTGTATGTAAAGTGCCAAATAAATGTCTTATCTGTTTTTTTCACTTATTTGATATTGCAAATGTATTATATTGCATATATAATTATTTGTTTATAATTTTCCTGATTTTCTCAAATATTTAATTCAATCCTTGGGTTGCACTCATTAATAGTTTTAATATTGTCACACTGAAATCCACAGGTTAATTATTCAGTTACACCTTAATTAATGATAACAATTAAATATTAATTGATCTAACGTAAGTCTTTTATAACAGTTGTAGAAATTGGGACCACACCATGAAAAGACAAATTTGAGCCAATGGTCAATAAACCTACAGAGGTCATAGAAAATAATAACAAACAAAACTGACACCATTCTCCATACAAACGTCCTACCATGCCATGTTGATTATCACGAACTTAATTTAAAGAAATCAAAACGGCCACCAGCTATAAAAAAAAGTTTTCGTGAATTGACCAAATATGACTCGCAGTCACTATGCCAACAAAGAATGAACTCATTTAGAAACTTTTCAAATTGTAATGTAGACAAACAGGTAAATGTCCTCAGAGAAGTGATTAATGATAGTACAGATGCCATCGCTCCCTTTGTTACAAAAACTGTTGGACGTCCTCCTGCTCCATGGATGAACGGCGGCATCATGAGAACCATAATAGACTGAAATAGCACTCATAAAGCTCTCAAAAATAATAGATTCGACATGGCCTTTCAGGCTGATTATAAATAAAAGTGGATAAGCATATGTTCACATTATAACAAATAGAAACAGTAATCCCTACAATAAAACACTTACGTGAAACTATAAAAGCGAAAAATAATGCTGAAGTAGCAACCCGCTCACTCAGCAGTGCCTGTCGCTTTCTCAGAGACAGTCTACCTACAGTAGTGTATTATCGAGCTATGGAAATATGACTTTATATCACCAGTTTTCAAATCCGGGGACACAAACGAAGTCACTAACTATCACTAACTGACTTATGACATTTGAGAACCACATCGACAACATTCATAGAAAAGCATTAATCTACCTAGGCCATATGGAAAATAAAATCCCTGCTGAAACTAGGATATCCGTTACACAAAGACTAGTTCTCAGTATAAGGTTAAATTCGGAAAATTTAAAAAATACAAAAACTTTGCCGCGAGAGCAGCACTTGGTAAGGTAAATACGTATGACCAGATTACTCTACACATAAATTAACTAAGTTGGCTAAAAAAACAATGCAAATGTAATGGTGATGCTTGCAAATCAATTCATAAAATAATCCAGGATTTTTATGCAAAGTAGCTGTTAATCCTTCCAACCATAGGTAACACATAGGGGCACGACAGACATGTGGAACCCACTACCTCATAGCATCAGAAACATTTAAACCTCGAAAACATTCAAATTTCAAAATATAGGAATACGTAAGGCTTATTTTTACTACCATTAATTCTATATATCTTATGTACTGTAAAATCGCTTTTTCGTGTAATAAGAATAGCCATTGTAACAAATGGAGAATTTGGTCATTGAATTTGAAAATAATGATACTACTAATAATAATGATGATGACAGTTGTGATGAATATGATAATTATAGTTATAATGATGAAATAATTATAGTTATAATGATTTAATAATTATAGTTATAATGATTAAATAATTTTAGTTATAATGAATATAATAATCATAGTCATAGTCATAAAATCATCATATTTTAATAGTATTTACAGTAATAATAATAATGATATGAATTATAATAATATTAATAATCATCATAATAATAATAATAATAATAATAATAATAATAATAACATAATGTTAATGATAATAATAATAATAATAATAATAATAATAATAATAATAATAATAATAATAATAATAATAATAATAATAATAACAATAATAATAATAATAATAATAATATTAATAAAAGCAATAATGGCAATAATGATAACAATAATAATAATAATAGTAATAATGGCAAAAATGATTACAATAACATTGATAAAAATAATTAATAAAATAATAAGAGATAATAATAACAACAATAATAATAACAGGAACAATAATAATGGTATTAATGATAGTAATTGGACTGCCTAATCATTATGTTGGTTATTGCCTCAACTTCAAGGTATGACAAAGATTTTTTTCTCTATACATTTCTCATTCTTTTGGGGAAAATGCCAGAACTAATTGTTATCGTAATGGTGATAATAATTATAACTGTAATATTCAAAATAGGGCATGACAATTGTTAAGGTAGTTACGACAATAACGGTAAAAATAATGATGGCGATAACCTAATTAACAATTATCAAAACATCATCAGGAATTACAGTACCTATTGTAGTGACAGTGATAAATTTAAGGCAAAACGACAAAGGGTAATTTCAGCTTTTAATTGAAGCCTAATAAGCCCTCAGATTCCTTAACAGTTTATATCACAAATATTATATGTATACATCCGTACTGTATTCAAGTTATCTCTTCAGAACTTCCCTTCAGGTATTTTTCGTTACCTGTGTTTAAAGAGATAATGATACATGAATTACACAGTCATTAGGGGTTATTGAAAAGTGAAGATAAGGACTAGAGGTTATATTGAATGAAAGTAGGATGAGAAAATGAAGGAAATAGAGCAAAAACGAAAACGGAGAATAACAAAGAAGAAATAATTACAAGAGAAGACACGAACGAAAAGAATGCAGAGAATGAGATCATTTAAGAAATGAGAAAGATAAGAGGGGATAAAGAAAGGCATGGGAATAAATAAATAGAAAAAAGGGAATTGACAAGCATGCATAAAAAGGTATCCCTATGTTTACCCTTAGTTGTATATGACGAAAAAGTAAATAAATAATCGTAAAGGAATACAATCAGAAGACGATAGACAGAAAAGGCAATAACGCAGAAAGGGGGAATAGAGAAGAGAGATAGAGGAAGTCAACGCTGCATGAAGGCAATCAATTAAGTTTAATCAACAAACATATTTAGCCCCCTCCCGCTACCTCCTCCCTCTTCCTACACTCACCCCGAGGACAGCCCTTCCCTTCCCCCCCTTCCCCCTTCCTCCATTCACCCCCTTGGCCCCCTCGCCCTCTCCCGCGCCCCCAACCACAAGAGATGACCGGGTTTATCACAACATATGATGGCAGGGAGTTTCCAATCAGGGATGGTTAATGGCATTGCTGTAACAGGGAGAAGGTGAGAAATGGTTACAGAGAGAGAGAGAAAGAGAGGGAGAGGAAGAGGGAGAGGGAGAGGGAGAGGGAGAGGGAGAGAGAGAGAGAGAGAGAGAGAGAGAGAGAGAGAGAGAGAGAGAGAGAGAGAGAGAGAGAGAGAGAGAGAGAGAAAGAGAGAGAGAGAGAGAGAGAGGGGGAGAGGGAGGGAGAGAGAGAGATAGATAGATAGAGAGAGAGAAATAGAGAGAGAGAGAGAGAGAGAGAGAGGGAGAGAGAGAGAGAGAGAGAGAGAGAGAGAGAGAGAGAGAGAGAGAGAGAGAGAGAGAGAGAGAGAGAGAGAGAGAGAGAGATAAAGAGAGAGGAAGAGAGAGAGAGAGAGAGAGAGAGAGAGAGGAAGAGAGAGAGAGAGAGAGAGAGAGAGAGAGAGAGAGAGAGAGAGAGAGAGAGAGAGAGAGAGAGAGAGGGAGAGAGAGAGAGAGAGAGAGAGAGAGAGAGTGTCTGTGTCACAGTGGGGAGAAAGGGATTGGAAAGTAACAGTGGGAAGGACGGGATGCGAGTATCGTTTAGAGGAGAAGAGGATGGAAGACGTACATTCGATGGAGGAGGCTGTGTTATGATTGTGAGGAAGGGAGGGTTAGCGAATGAGTGGGTTACAATAAGGATGAAAACATGGGTTTGTTACAGAGGAAAGGAAGTGTTACAGGGGAAGCAAAAGATAACAATATTGCAACGGAGAGGAAGGGATGGGTGTGTTGCAGGGGACGAATGGATAGCAATGGAGAGAAAGGGATGGGAGTGCTTTTGAAGACAGGTGGTTGGAGAGGACGCCGTGCGTGTGGGGAAGGGGAGATGAAACACGCGGTAAGCCGTTGTGTAGAGCCCTTGTTGGAAAGGACATGAAAAATACATTATAAAGGACAAAACGCACGACATTTGACTTTTTCAAATTCATTAAAGCAAAACAGTTGCAGTTCTAATTGTCTCTTTGCCGGTGCATTATATTCATCGATTTGGTTCTATGTTAATTTTATCCATTTCGTCATTATCAATATTATAATTACTATTACTATTATAATGAAAACCATAATTATTTTTATTATCATTATCAAATTTATAATTACTGTTACCATTACCATTACCATAATCATTATCATTAACATTATCATTATTATCACCATTAATCTATCATCATTAAGGCTAAAACATTCTATTGGATACTAGAAAGAACAAGATGTTGAAAGGAAAAAGGAGGAGGGGAAACAAATAGGGAGGTACTATTAAAAGGGAAAAATTATTTAGTGCACGTATGCCGAGAAATGTCAAACTATAGATAGGACAAAATCATTCTCGCGAAACCCCTTAAATAACCCTACAAACCAACCATATTGCATGCCTT
>NC_061840.1:10780609-10783109 GCF_019202785.1 Penaeus chinensis
AGTTTCCCTAGAAAGGGAATAGCTATTCCTATCTCCGCCTTGAATTTCAGCAGCGGGGCTGTGGCCCTGTGCCGGCGCTATGCCCCCGTGCCACTCACCTCTGCAAGCGGTGTCATGTGCTGGGACTGCGCCTATTTGCTTTTTCTTCCTCCTCTTCTTCTTTCAAAAAGCAACTGCATGAACGCAGTGAACGCGTGTGGGCAGAGCACATCCAAATTAGCCTCAAACACACTCATAGACTCCACCACACAAACTAGCTTATGCGCTGCTATTTAATAGAGCATATATCTTGGTCATCAGATATTATAACTTCCATATGTTCGAGAACCCAGTCAGGGCTTTTTATATCATCGTCCCCCTTTCTCCACTCTTCTTCCTCTCCCTCTTTATCATAATGTTCTCCTTCGTCTTCCTCTTCTCCTTCCTCTAAATCTTATATCTCACTACCTCACATGTACTTGAACAGCAAACAAAATACGTGCCAAGTGAAATTCAGCATAGAGCCCAGCATTCATTTAGGTGCAGGCATTTTATGCAAGCATTATCACCATCAAGCAATGTTTGAATATATACACACAAAGCGCACCTGAAATCCTGCTTCCTCAGCTGCGAGCACATTATGCTGCATCAACTTTACTATCTTTGCAATATCAGGTTTAGTAATTGCATGAGCAAAGGCCAGCAGATTATATTAACATTTACAGAATGGTAAAAAAGTGGATAAAAGTGAGGATATGACATATTTTTTGCATATATCAGTGTGTTTAACTACTGTATCCTTCTCTGTGTTCCTGTCTGTCTCTGTAACACACACACGCGCGCGCACACACACACACACACACACACACACACACACACACACACACACACACACACACACACACACACACACACACACATACACATACAGATACACACACACACACACACACACACACACACACACACACACACACACACACACACACACACACACACACGCACACACCCGCACACACAAAAAAAAAAAAAAAAAAAAAAAAAAGCATTCGTACACGGACACGCACACGCACATGCACACGCATACGCATACGCACACACACACACACACACACACACACACACACACACACACACACATATATATAGATAGATATATAGGTAGATAAATGTATAGAAAGACATATACAACAAATATACATTGTGAGTAGGCGTAAAATCACAATAGATGCATAAACGTTACATCCGCGGGGAAAAGGCAGAACGAGAAAACAGAAACTTCAGACGTAATGCTGATGGAATGCGATCCTCTTACAGGGCATTATGTGATGTTTTCGGCAGGTTAATTACAGACTGCAGGTAAAGACGCAGACGAATTACGGAGGAAGTAGGAAGGACGAAGGACGAAGAGAAGGTGTACTCGGCGCAAGGGATTTTATTCTATTCTTTCGGTTTTCTCGTTTCTGTTTTGCGTTATTCGCTTGTTATTTTTCCTTTATGTTTGTTTCGGTTCAATATCAAATGCATTGATGCTGGTCATGAATATATTGATACAACTGATGTCCATGAAAAGGATGCTGATATTGATCATTGCCCTGATGACAGTAATAATAACAGTGGTGATAACTATGATGATAATAAGAACATGAATATAATGCTATGGAATGATAATGATAATGATAGTAATAATAATGATGATAATAATGATAATAAAGATAATGATGATGAGCATGTTTCTTTATCGTTATCCCCAGGTTACTTACCTCTGTTTATGATATAGCCGTTCAAGTATTCCACTGCGTGAAAATTCAGGCTTAGGCATTCTTGTATGCAACGACCTCGGTGCTTTAATCACGGAATGTTTTTGTTTTTTTTCGATGATTCTTGCCTGGAAGACAGCACCAAGTAAGACTCCGGCGGGAAGTCTTTGTTCGGTCGTGTTCATGGCAAGGCTCGAGGACATTAACCTTGTGCTTTAATGAGCGTACTAAAAAACTGAAACTAATCCTTATGGCGCGGACTCAGTATTACTCAGCGTGTCCTAGCACTGCAGCATTAACGGGCGCTTGCGGCTATAGGCAGGGCCTTGTGTGACGTCACTGCGGCCTTGGGCAAGTAGGCGAGTTTTAATCCACAGTACCTTCATCGCCTGCAGCAGTAAGATTGCCAGTCTCCTTCTCCTACCCCGCCCTTTTCACACCGACACACGAAGCCGGCCAGCAGAAAAGATGTCTGGAGTGTACTTCCACTTTGCAACATACTACAACACGGGTCTTGCAAAGTACGCCACAGGCCGTTAATTTTGTATCTTGTCTATAACTTCCCATTTACTTTCATCCATGAATTAATGATTCATTATTCACCAATTAATCATGAATCATATTTATACTAGAGATCTCTTAGTTTGTTTATTCTGAAAATTTACAATAAGTATGTCATATTCTAACTGGCCTCCTGTAAACAATGAAAATATATTTTCTCTCGTAGAACACAAGGAAAGACTCCGCTGATTGGAAGAGCA
>NC_061840.1:10855609-10860609 GCF_019202785.1 Penaeus chinensis
GGAGGAGAATCAGAAGGATAAGGATAAGGATAAGGAGGAGGTAGGAGGATGGTGATGATGACCATAATCATTTTCATAAAAAACGGATAAAGATGACAATACGAAATCATGTAGAAAAAACAATGGCAGTAAAATCAACGATAATGATAATGAAGATGAGAATAATAACACTGACAGTCATAAGAGTAATACCGATATAACAACAGTGATAATTGCAGTACGATCAGCGTTGAAAGTACATCCAGCAAAGAGACAGAAAGAATGTGTGTTTTTTTTTAACATTTTGGCAAACATGTGCGTTGTTCAAATCAGATTTCATATGCTTTTGAGCGCTTGGTGTTATTGATATCAGCTGCTGACACCTGCGTCACTCTCCACGGGGGTCGCACGATGGGGGAGGTTAATCTATTGTCATGATAAAAGTATTTTGACACGCCGGAGAGGGGATGGGGCGGGGCTGTGAAGGGGAGGGGGGGTGAGTAGGTGATAAGGATGGGTTTTATGCCTAGCTTATTTGCTCTCTCTTTTTTCCCCCCTCTCTCTTTCTATCTTTTTTAATAAAGTTGCTCTTCGATCCCTCTTCAAAGGGGAGGTCTTTGCGCCCGAAATCCTTGCCTTCGGTGGCTTTACGTATCCCTTCAACGCGTCGACTTGATCGTCATATTCGCTGCCTTGGGAAAATGGGAGAAGAGAGGGAGGGAGGCAGTCAAGGAGGAGGGAGGGTGGTAGTAAGAGAGGGAGAGAGAGAGCATGTGTGCATGAATGCCTCCCCACACATGAGAATACATACAATCAGCCGCAGCGGAATACATAGATACAGACACACATGCACGCACATATGTACACGTGGACATTCACGACAGATATACCTACGCACGTGCATTTACGTGGATTTAGATGTATGCATGAATACGCTCACACACACACACACACACACACACACACACACACACACACAGACACAGAGAGAGAGAGAGAGAGAGAGAGAGAGAGAGAGAGAGAGAGAGAGAGAGAGAGAGACAAGAACAGCCAGAAACTGAATGACAGTGAGGAAGGTCAAAAGGTAAAAATAGCGAGAAAGAATGACGAGATGAGATAAATTAACCGACAAATTGAATGATATAAAAAATAATATCAGTAACTGACAGCATCGGTTCGTAAAGCAGGGATCGTTACATTTACTTGAAAATATTATAACAAATCATTCAATAATCTCAACTATGGGTGAGGCGAAAAATAAAGAAAATGAAGAAGTCAGTCACAAGAGAAACTTATATCGATAACTAGAGGCTTAAGACATGTGATAATAAGGAAGGTAAAAAGAAGGTGAAAAAAATGTGGGAGTATAGAAGACTGATTTTTAGAAATGCAATATCAAAAAAAAAAAAAAAAAAAAAAAAAAACAATAATAATAATACATAAAGTTTCACCAGTAAACATTTCTTCCAGTGACATTGACAACTATTTGCCTTACCGTTACCTGCATTAAGAAGTGCAATGAGAACCTCTATGATTCAGCTTCCAAAATGTTGATGCCCCCCCCCCCCCAAAAAAAAAAAAAAAAAGGCAAGTAAATATGTGAATCCGAGACCACCGGGTCTGGTTCTTTCGAATGGCTATTGCGACACAGACATTTTGAAAATAATGAAAAATATCTGAGGCATATTTGATATTTTTTTCCCCTTGATATCTTTATTAACTGTTAATAAAGACATCAAATATATAAAACTACCATAAACAAAATCTTTAAACAATGCTATCCTCAAGTCAGTTTCCGATTTGTTTTTCACAATTGCAGTTCTATTGGTAATTTTCTAAAGCAGAAGAAAGTGCAACTCTGATTAACGTTTTAATGTTGTTTACCTTTTTACTTGTCCTAGCTGTCTGGCTAAGTACAACTACACAGAAAACTATCGTTAGAAAATCATGCTAAACATTCTGACACAAACAGCGATACTTTTTGAAAAATAGTTGCTAACGCTAGGAAATTGTTTTTACCCCTGATTTTCCAACTACTCTTGGTAAATAACGAAGAGGCTATAAATTCGCAGGTAATGTAAAATGTTGTATAATGCTTTGTCACTAGTCAATTAATTTGCTTATACTGCTGTTTTAATGTTTGGTCAATCTTCATAACACGAGAGAAGACAAGTGCCAGGTATTGTCAGACGATTGATATGACAGGTGCTATTCACACGCTTGATTGCTATACTATTACCTAATGAGTATTGACATATTCCATTAAAATCAAAACAAGAAATAAGATATATTCAAATCTAATATTTTGTGTTCCCTCCCCTATGCTGCCAAGACAGTTCAAGCGTCGAGGCACAGCGCCACTAATTCTTCTGTCAAAGCACTGCCTTCCTCACAGCGAAAACGTTTCCATGCTTCCAAGGCATCATTCACGATTACGAGTGTTTTGCCGCGTATATTTTGCCACGGTCGCCCACACGTTTTTATATGAGTTAAGATCCGGAGATCTGGGTATTTACGAAACCAATCCTGGACAACACGGCTGGTATGGGTGGGGCTGATTTTCTGAATAAAATAGAGGGAATTTGCTTCAGGGAACACCGTCGCTCTAACTGTTGGAAGGAATATTGCCGGTAAATGAGCCAGGGCCGACATCCGTCAACTTGCGTGTGATTCGCCAGTTCTACTGCTCGCGATCACATTCAAAATATCGAGCGAAGGGGAGTTGAAAATAGGAAGGAAGGGGGTGGTGTCGTTACCCGCCTGTGTTTTGAGTGTGCAGCGTTGGTGCTTTCAATAAAAAAAAAAAGGTTTCGTCGTAGATTATTATCATATCCTAGATTGTCTGCATATTGCAAGGCATATTCCAACCATTTCGGGAATATGATCATCATGTCACAGTAAATCCATAAGAATTCCGGAACGACTATTCGATACATCAGAGCGAGACCTATTCGAACCCCAAAATACCAACCCTCCCGTAACATAAAGTTCTGTTCTTCACTGAATGTTTCAACACCCCTCCTAACGATGGTTTTATGTGTAGTGTACGTGGATTCAACTTTACGATGGCTGCAACACCGCATTCTCGAACATAAAGGCAAGTATATCAGGACTGGCCTACCACTGAGAAAACCATCCTTCTCAGCAATCAGAGATCACTCTCATCTTCACAACCACCTGTTTAACACTGCTGATTTCAAAATCTTGACCTTCCATCCTAAAAGATTAGACCTGATGGTAGCCGAATCTCTGCATATAATAGCATAAAACCTGAGCTCAATGGTACAGCTACCGCAACCATCCTATATACCATCTAAACAACCATCCAACTGTTAAATGGTTAGATACCCTAAATTGCCCCTTTTCTACATTCGGTTATTACCTTTGTCAAACTGTATCTGTATGTTTCATTATTCTTTGTCAAGCGAAACGTCTGCAACAATGAAGTTTTACTCAGCAGTATTGGTTCTCCTTTTCCTGATCAGGATCAGATTCCCGAGGGACACCTCTATTACCCAATACATAAGAAGTAAATATGACAAGAATACCCTGGACGCGTACTGAGGGATTGAAAAGAACTTTCGCTCTAAGAAATTGGAGAAAAATGTATATATATATATATATATATATATATATATATATATATATATATATATATATATGTGTGTGTGCTTATTCATACTTTTATATGCACACACACACACACACACACTCACACACACACACACACACACACACACACACACACAGACACACACACACACACACACACACACACAAACACAAACAAACACATATAACGTGTATGTATATATACATATATATTTATATAATATATACATATATGTACATATATATGTATATGTAAATAAATAAATACACACTTATATCCATATATGACAGAAACCTGGTATTGCCCTTGACACACAGCTGACGTGACCCCCCCCCCCCCCCCTCGCCCTTCCCCCACCGTCATGCGAGGTCGTGCAGGTAACCTGTGGCGAGCGACCCTGTCCGCCTGTCTCGCTAATCCGGAAAGCATTGTCTTTTGCTCGTCCTCCGCCGCTCGAGTGGCACGCGGAAAGGCAGCTCGGACTCTTTGGATGAAACGGTCGGCGTCGCTCGGGTGGCGGGCGGAGCGGGTTTTGCGAGTTTGTTTGTTTGGGGAAGGATTATTTTCTATTGGTTGTGCCCCAGTCTGGGGGATTTTTGTTTAGCTATTTAGCACAGTTAATGATTTTTCCCCCGTGTAAAGAGTGATTTTATTTAGATTACGAAAGAGTTCTTTGTGTGTTCGTATATATATGTGTATATATATACATACACACACAAACATATATATGTATGTATGTATATATGAGTATATGTATATGTATATATGCATATATATATACGTACATACACACATATTGATATATGTATATATATATATACATACACACATATACATATACTCATATATACATACATACATATATATGTATGTATATATATGTATATATGTTTATATATATATGTGTGTATGTATATATATATATATATATATATATATATATATATATATATATATGTATATATATATATATATATATAGATAGATAAATATGTATACACACACACACACACACACACACACACACACACACACACACACACACACACACACATATATATATATATATATATATATATATATATATATATATATATATATATATATATATACATATATATGTACATATGTATATGTATATATATATGTACATACATTCATATATATATATATATATATATATATGTATATACGTATATATGTATATATGTATATATATATATATATATATATATATATATATATATATATATGTATATATATATGTACTTGTGTATATGTGTATATATATATGTACATACATACATATATATATATATATATATATATATATATATATATATATATATATATATAAAAACATACATACATATATATATATATATATTCTTTTACTTATTAATTATTG
>NC_061840.1:10883109-10885609 GCF_019202785.1 Penaeus chinensis
AATAATAATAATAATAATAATAATAATAATAATAATAATAATAATAATAATAATAATAATATGATAATAACATGATAGTGACGATCATCACTACTAAAAAGGGAAATAAATAAAGAAATAGTGAGATGGTAGTAATAGTGATAATAAGAATAATAATAGCAATAACATAATTATCTGCAATATAATAGCAATAATAATAATTTCAATAATAGTAATAATAATAATAATTTTAATAATAATAGTTATAATAATAATAATAATAATAATAATAATAATAACAATAATAATGATAATAATAATAATTATAATAATAATAATAATAATAATAATAATAATAATGATAAGAATGGTATCATTATTAATAATAGTAATAACAATAGTAAAAATAACAATAATAATAATAATAATAATAATAATAATAATAATAATAATAACAATAATAATAATAATAATAATAACAATAATAATAACAACAACAACAACAATAAAAATAACAATAATTATGATAATAATAATAATAATAATAATAATGATAATAGTAATAATAATAATAATAATAACCATAATGATAATGAGGATAATAATAATGATATTAATAGTAATAGTAATGATAATGATAATAATAATAGGATTAATAATGGTAATGATAATAAGAATATGAACAGAACAAGAGTAATTATAATAACAATAGAAATAATGATAATAATAACAATAAAGATAAAAATAACTGCAGCAAAAACAAATGATAATGATACTAATGATAATGATAATAATAACTGTGGTACTAGTAACAATGATGACAGTGATGGTAATACCAATAATAATAGTAATGATAATAATAATAAAACTAATAATGATAACCATAATAATGAAAGTAATAATGATAATAATGATAATGATGATAGTAATAATAATAATAATAATCAAAAAACGCTAATAATAATAATAATAATAATAATAATAATAATAATAATAATAATAATAATGGATATATTATCAATAGTTATGATGATGATGATTATAATAATAACAATAATGATAATGATGATAATAATAATGATAAAATAATAATGGTAATAATAATAATAATAATAATAATAATAATAATAATGTTTATTATTGTTATTATTATTATTATTATTATTAATATTATTATTATTACTATTATTATTATCATTATTATTATTGTTATTATTATTAATCATAATGATAGTAAAATCATAATGATAACAATAAAACTAATAATCATTATAAGGATGATAATATTAACAATAAAAGCAACAATAGTAATAATGATAAAAATAGTAATAGTACTAATAATTATTATTTGTATAATTATAATGACAATATTGATAAAAGTGATAATAGTAATGATAACAGTAATAATAGAATAATAATGATAACAATGGAGATAATATTAATGATAATAACAATAATAATGATAATGATAGTAATAATAATAATAATAATAATAACAATAATAATAATAATAATAATAATAATAATGATAGTGATAACAATAGCAATAATAACAGTAATAATAATAATGATAATAATAATAATAACGATAAGAAAAGGAAGGAAATGAACATGAAGAAGAAGAAAAGGAAGAAGAATGATAGCAATCGTAATAACAATAATGACAATGATAGTAATAATGATATTAATAATAAAAACAATAGTAATGACAATAATAGATGTTTTTATAACAACGACTACAACCACTACTTCTATTATTACTACCATTACTACTGACACTACAGCTTTTACTATTATTATTGCCACTACTGCTAAAGCTATATGTAACTTATATTATAAAATACATATTTTATGCCGTGGATATTTTTTTCACATAAAGCAAAGAAAATTGTTAGGGTGAAATAGAAGAATCATCAAAATATGCTATGTCTCTTTTATTTCGATATGATATGCTGTTCTGGCGTCCATAAAACTGTTTTTTTTTTTTTTTCTTTTTTTTTTCATCTGTTGTTTTATCTTCGCTCACTGTTTCTGATGCCTGTGAGGTTGATATTTATATACGAATTGTTACAAAAGTCGACCATGCATTGTGTTGGTGAAGCATTTTATTCTGTTTTTTTCTGAAGAATGTGGATATATTATACAAAAAAAGGCATAGAGGAAATTGGGGACGAGGAGGGGAACGTACCCACATATGCCCATCACCGTAAGAAAAAAAGGGAAAAATAAAAAGGAAAAAGAGAAACAGAAATGAAATAGAAAAATAGTTCGAAAATGCGAGAGCGTAATATTTCCTTTCCCAGTGGATTTGGCCTCCAGGTTAGTTGCTTAAATGCTCGCTGGACAATAGCGAAAACGGATAGAAAAGCTGAAGACGCTACAGAAGGAGAGAAGGGGAGAGTGAGGACGGAGGAGGAGGAGGAAGAGAGGGGGGAGAAGGGAGAGGGGGGAGGCTAAGCTAATTCTTTGCCGTCCTGTTGATTGTCCTTCTTTTCTTTGTGGAAACAATAGTCCCCTGAAT
>NC_061840.1:10910609-10913109 GCF_019202785.1 Penaeus chinensis
CCGTATTATTGTTATTGTCATATTTAATTTTGTTATCTATATTATTACTATTAATCTTATATTTCGGTTTTTGCTATTGTTATTTTTATTATTTTCATCATAACTCTCAATAATTATAATAATATTATCATTTTTATTTTAAATATTTTTATTGTGATTACTATTATCATTGTCATTATTATCATTATCATTATTCTTAACATTACTGTCTCAAATATTGTTTTTATTATCATCATCACTGTTATGACTAACTGTCTCCTTATCATTGTTTTTATTATCATTGTTATTGCCATTTTCATTATCCTTAATTTTGTTGTAGTTACTTGTCTTGTTGTTGTTAGTATCATTATTGTTTTCAGCATTATCATAATTATTACTATTACTACCGTTATTATCATTATTATTAATATTACTATCTCTATCATTAATGTATATATTATTTATATTATCGTAACCATTATTACCAGTAGTATTATGATTATTATCATCATTGTCATTATTATCATTATCATCATTATTATAATTTATATTATTATTGTTATTATTATTATTATTATTGTTAATATTATGACTATTATAACCATTATTGTTTTAATTATTATTGTTGTAATTGTTATTATTTTTATTGTTTTTATTATTATCATCATTATTATTATCATTGTTATTATTTTTCTATGTTTTTTTAAATATTGTCATTACTAATATCATTATTATTTAGATCGTTATCATTATTATCATTTTCAGTATCATTACATTGTTATCAGTGCTAATACAAAAACCTCTGTGATTTTATGTCAACAGAATCATCTTTAGAATTATCACTACATATTTATGAATGCTAACACATTTATTATTATAAGTATCATCTAATTAATTATTATATATATTTCTTTTAATGCATACACTCGTAATCTAAATTATAATTTTGAATAAATTTATCGTTAGCATGATATTTTCTATCTTCATTATCAGGATTTTCAACCGTTTCACCGTGTTTTCCTATTTTTTTCACCATCATTATCATCATAATCAACAATTACTATAACCAATTGCACTTTATACAACGCTAACGACCACTAGTATATCTAAATATACAACGGGCAAATTACATTGCAAATATTACAATACAGTATTTTGATTTTCAATGCTAGTACAATTATCATGATCCCCATCATTGTTATTTTCAACTATATCTTTATATTACAGTTATAGTCCCATATCGTGTTCAAATAATCAAATTCTGTTCAGAAAGGTTTCCACATCAAACTAATAAGCTTATTTTTAGAATTATCATGCAACTTTCAAATCCTATTAGCCTCTCATTTGTCAGTGACTTTTTTTAGAATTAACTGATAGAGCTTAGATCATTTCTCCGGTTTGGAAATGCTATTAACATTTAGATGTTCATCGTCACACTCAGCATATTTTTTATTTCTAAAACGACAACACTGATGGTTATGATTTTCATGTCGATAAGTTACGGACGGACACACACACACACACAAAAAAAGGTAAACGGTAAATATTGTTATTATCATTATTAATTGTTTAATTATTATCAATATTGTTTATTATTTTCATTGTTATTATTATTAATAATAATAATATTATTATTATCATCATGTTTATCATCATCATCATCATCATCATTTTTATTATCATCATCATCATTTTTGTGTCATCATTAACACTATTATCTTAATTGTTATTGTTATAATGACCATTAGCAATCATGAATCAACTTAAACCTTAACTTATTATTGTTGTTACTATTATCGCTATTAGTATTAGATGATTATTTTTGTTTTTGTTGTTGTTGATGTAATTATCATCACTATTGTTATTATTGCTGTTGTTATTAGTATTAATAATATTGTTATTATTGCTGTTGGTATTAGTATTAATAATATTGTCATTATAATAACAACTATTATAAAAATAGTTATTATAATTATTACGATGACTGTTGTTATCCTTATTACTCCTATTATCATTGTAAATATTGTCATGATAAAAATAGTATTCTATTATTAGTTGTTATTATAATTATTAACACCATTATGCTTATTATTACCGTTCTTATTATCATGATTATTATTACTACTATTATTATTATTATTACTATTATTATTATTACTGTTATTATTATTAGTATCATTATTATTATTATTGTTATTATTCTTATCATCATCATCATCATCATTATTATTGTTGTTATCATTATCATTATTCTAATTTTCGCAATGTTAATGTTTACTACCGATATTGTTCTGTTTACTTACTTGTGGATTCTCGGTGGTATCCTTCACTTTTCTAATTATTCGAGTGGTCCCAAGCAAACATGCTTTCTGCACAAACTCTATACCAAAATCAAAACTAATTTGGTGCAAAGTTTCCGCGAGATTACCTGTTACACGCCCCAGTGTTCCAATAATTACTGGCACCAGAATTACCTTCTCTACCTCACCTTGCTATACTCGTTGTAATTGTTCAGTTTGTC
>NC_061840.1:10970609-10975609 GCF_019202785.1 Penaeus chinensis
TATCATCTATCAATCTATCTTTACTATCTATCTTCCTCTCCTCTCCTCTCCTTCCTCTCTCTTCTAATCTCTCTCTCTCTCTTATAATATATATATATTATATATATATATATAATTAAATATTATATCTTTTCTCTTTCTCTCTATCTATTTATTTATCAATCGTATCTCTATCTCTCTCTCCCTCTCCTCTCACCTACTCTATCCTCTCTCTCTTTCTCTCTCTCTCTCTCTCTCTCTCTCTCTCCTCTCTCTCTCTCTCTCTCTCTCTGCTACTCTCTCTCTCTCTCTCTCTCTCTCTCCCTTCTCTCTTTATATATACATATATATATATATATATATATATATATATATATTATATATATTATATATATTTATATATTATGTCGTGTGTGTGTGTGTGTGTGTGTGTTTCCACTGTTGTGGTGTGTGTGGTGTATGTTATGTGTATAAAATATTATTATATTATTTATTATATTATAAGATATATTTTTTATTATAATTATTATATTTTTATTAAATATATAATAATTAATATATTTATATATATTATTTTTTATTTAAATTATTTTTTTTTATTTTATTTATTTTATATTAATCTAACTATTATATATATATTTTATATTTTTAATAATATATAACTATAATTATAGTTATATATATAATCTTATATATATACTATATATATATATATTTATATATATATTTATTTATATATTTATATATAATGTCTGTATTCATATATGTATATTATATATGGTATATATTATATAATTTGATATTATATATATAGTATTACTTATATATTATTTATATATATATATTATATAATATTTATATGTTTGTGCTATATTATATATACTATATATATATATATTTTTATATATATATATATAAATAATTACTATTGTTAGTACCGAAATATTTACAAAGAAAGACACTAAAATAAACTCACACAAAATATAGCAAAAATTGTCAGTGCTCAAATAGGGTCACGTAATTTGTGTTTCGCCAAAGGAGATAAAAATATAACTTGATACTAATTATTTGAAAATTTACTCGATAAGTTTCTTTGCATTAAACACCCGTTCAATAATACCAATTTATTTTCTGGTTTTTTTAGCAGGCCTAAGGAAATGGGAGCTCTCTGGACATAGTGTAACTTGTATATATATTTATATATTTATATATATATTATATATATATATATATAATATATATATATATATATATATTAATTTAATATATATATATATATAGAGGAGAGAGAGAGATTTGAGATGAGAGGATTGAGAGAGAGAGAGAGTTTATAGATTTTTTCAATTTTTATTTCTTCACATTCTGGCTTCAAAGTTGGATTGATATCCCTACTACATTACTTTTGTATGTTTTCTGCAAGTTCTTCCTGCGTGATTTCGTTTATGAATAAGAATAATCTGGCATAAAAGACTACGAATGTCCTTTCTTTCACAACAAGGAAGAGTGTGTGTGTTGCAGATTTAATGTTTGCCCTCACATACTTTTTTTACTTTTTAAAGTAAATATAAATTTAATGAGAACTGTTTCCCTACCTGATGCTAAATGGGAGGATGTTTTTAGTATTAAGTAATGGTCGACTTAAATTGACAGGACATATGAATGGGATTAAGTGATTTTATTAGAGGACGCTTGTCTATGTCTTTTTTTTTTTTCATTTCTTTTTTTTTGTTTAATTCCTTTTTTATGTTTTATACATTCTTTTCCTTTTTTTCCTTTCGTAGTCAGAAAATCCAAGGTCTAGTTTTTCGCGAACGACTCTATTATCTTGTAGATAATTCTCTAGTTTCTTTATTAATTTCATCCCCCTCCTTCTTCTCCTGATTATCCTTCTTACTTTCCTTTATAATCCCTTCTTCTCCCCCCCCTCCCATTAACCCATAATCTCCTTCCTCCACTGCCACTTATCTCATTAAAATGCCTTAATGCTGCCAGGTACAGCCGACGTAACAGGACAGAATCATCATTTAACATTCAAGCACACATACTTGATACAAACTAACATGTAAGCATGTATATTTCATGGCAAACGTACAACAGGACGGTATCAATATATGAGGTGAGTGAGAGAGAGAATTGAGAAACGAGAGCAGACAGACAGACAAACAGACAGGGACAGATTGAACTAGAAAAAAAGGACAGATGAGAGGAGAGAGTGATGTGTGTTTTTGTGTGTCGTACTGAGAGCAGAGAGAGAGAGAGAGAAGGAGAGAATAGGGAGAGAGAGAACGGAGAGAGAGAGAGAGAGAAGACGAGGAGAGCGAGAGAGGAGAGAGAGAGTTGTGTGTGTGTGTGTGAGAGAGAGAGACACGAGAGAGGAGAGAGAAAGAGAGGAGAGAGAGTTTGATGAAGTGAGAGAGAGAGAGAAAGAGAGAGATGATGCAGAGAAAGACAGACGAGACTGAGAGAGAGACGGGAAAGAAAGAGAGAGTGAGAGAGAAAGAGAGAGCGAGAGAGAGACAGAGAAAAGCTGAGATGTGAGTGAGTGAGAGAGGGAGAGAGGGAGAGCGACAGAGAAAGAGAGAGACAGAGGAGAGATGAGATGAGAGATGAGAAGAGATGAGAGAGAGATTGAGAGAGAGAGAGAGAGAGAGAGGAAGAGAGAGAGAGAGAGAGACGATGACTGAGAGAGTGAGATGAGAGAGATGAGGACGATTGAGAGAGAGCGGGAAAAGAGGAGAGACGAGAGGGAGCGGGAGACAGAGTACAGAGAGAGAGAGAGAGAGAGAGAGAGAAGAATAAATATTTTGCTTGCGTGTCTCATTGTTGATCATTATAGAAAAAAAAATGTATATTTATTATATATATATATATATATATATATATATATATATATATATAATATATTCCTAAATAGCTATTACGTCACAACGCCGACAGGAATTACGACGATGATTATAATTAAAACTATGACGAAATTATAATTTACAGTGAGGAAATTCCTATATCAGTCATTGCGAGATAAGGAAAGAAACGATAAGAATGAGGCAGGTAGACCGTAGATATAACGACGAGAATCGGAATAGTTATATAGTAAATAAACAGCATTAACAGAGGTCCATTAGCTGATCTATTACTTTTTAGACTTCGTGGCCATAGACCCAGTGTGAGAGAAAAACTTTAGGGAAAAGATCTGGAAAGTTCTTGTTCTCCGTGCTTGGGTGTACAAGGGAGAGAGATGCCTGTAATGTTTTTAGTGAGTGTGTGTGTGTGCGTTATTTGTGTGTGTGTGTGTGCGTTGTGTGTGTGTGTGTGTGTGTTTTTATTTCGTGTGTGTGTGTGTGGAAGGAAAATACACACGAAAGAGAAAAAGAAGAGGTATTAGATATAAATGCAGCACCTTAAAAGAGGCAGAGAGATTATAATTATACTGCATGAGGGATGATCGATGAGAAATATATCGAAGAAATGACAAATAGAAAGGAATTGTGCAGGAAGGCAAACAAAAAACAGACAAAAACACAAAGGACGAGAAGGAGTAAAAAAAAAAAAAAAAAAACAAAAAAAAAAAAAAAAAAAAAAAAAAAAAAAAAAAAAAAGATAGAATAAGCGATGTGAGGAAAACGCAGAATAAGCGGCTTAATTAAGGCTCTTTCTGCCTGTTTAATTTCTATTTGTTACTGCGTCTCTCTCTCTCTTCTCTCTTCTTTCTTTTTTCTTCGCTCTCTTCTTCTTTTTCGCTTTTCTTTCTCTCTTTTTTTCTTTCTTTTTTTCTTATATATTATTTTTTTCTCTCTTTTCTTTTCATTGCTCTTTTTTATCTTCTCTTTATTCTTAATTACTATTCTTCTTTCTTCTTTATACTTTCTCTTTATTTTCTTCTTCTTTTTTTCTTATCTTCTTTTATCTTCTTTCTCTCTTTCTCTTCTCTTCTCGCTCTCTCTCTTTCTCTTTTTCTCTGCGCTTCTGTCTCTCTCTCTCTCTTTCTTTTTCTTATTTCTTTTTTTTCTTTCGTTTTTTTTTTTTTTTTATTCTATTGTCTTTTTTCTTCTCTTTTTTCTCTTTCTCTCTCTTCTGTCTCTATACATTGTTTCTTTCTTTTCGCTCTATTCTCTTTCTCTTCTCTCTCTATTTTATTCTTTTCTTTTTCTTCTCTTCTTCGCTCTTTCTCTCTTTTTTTCTTTTTTTTTTATTCTCTTCTCTCTCTCTCTTCTCTTCTTTTTTCTCTCGCTTCTCTTCTTTTCTTCTTTTCTCCGCTTCTCTCCTCTCGCTTTTTTTCTCTCTTCTCTTCTCTTATCTCTTCTTGCTCTCTTTCTCTCGTTCTTCTCTTTTCTCTTCTCTCCTCTATTTCTCTCTCTCTTTTTTTTTTCTTCTTTTTTCTCTTCTTCTCTTCTTCGCTCTTTCTTCTCTACTCTCCTCTTCTTTATGATCCTCTCTTTTTCTTACTTTTCTCTTTGCTTTTTCTTTGCTTCTTATCAATTATTATTTTCTTCTTTATCTCTCTTAGTTTTTTTTCTTTTTTTTTCTATTTTTCTTTTATTAAATATTTATCTTTTTTTTCTTTTTTCTTTTTAACATTTGATTTTTTTAATATTATTAATTCTCTTTCAAAAATCTATAAATCAATATAAAAAATTTCAAAACATTAATAAAAAAAAATAATCTCTAAAACAAAAAAAAACAAAAAACTTCACAAATCTAACCTACAAACTAATACAACTTTGACGCAAAACATCACGGTTCACGTTAAACACACAAAAAAAAAAAACAAAATAACTTCTAAAATTAGTATTGAAATTGTTTATGTATTTTATTACCCCCACAATAAATAAAAAATCAACACACACATACAAACCAAAAACCAAAAACGTCTTACTAAATTTTTATTCATCGCCATATCGATTTTATAATTTCTAGATATAATAACTGTTAATTACGCAGAGATCCAATAAATTCTAATTTGATACATTTTGACTCACCCCACCGCCGAATCCTGTGCTGTGTTTGACACTATTGTTATGCTT
>NC_061840.1:11008109-11013109 GCF_019202785.1 Penaeus chinensis
GATGGGGGGTAAGGGAGAGGGGGAGAGGTCAAGAGGTGAGAGGGAGGAGTGGGGAATAGTGGCATGGGGAAGGGGTGAGGTCCAGGGGAGTAGGGGAGGGGGCATGGGAACGGAAGCGGGGGAATGGGGGAGGGAAGTGGTCAGCGGATGAGAGAGAGGAGTGGGATTGGGAAGGGGTGAGTTTAGGGGGTGAGAGGGAGGAGTGGGGGTGGATGTGGAAGGGGGAGAGGTTGGGGGTGGGAGGATGAAATAGAGATGAAATGAGTGAGTGAGAGGAACGGGAATAGAAAATAGAATGGAAGGGAAGGTGAGAGGGAGGAAGGGGAAATGAAGGAGAATGAGGCGGTTGAGGATAATGAGAGATGAGGGTCATAAAAAGTGGAGAAAGAATAATGAGGAGGAATGGGATGGAGGTAAAGTGGAAGAGAAGAGAGGGATGAGACGGAGGTGGATGAAAGGGGAAGGAAGGATAACGAGAAGAAAAAAGAGGGGGGGGGATAAGAAAAAGGAAGGGGTAGAGGGGGAGAAGGAGACGGAGTTAGATGAAAGGGGAGAGGAGGATAAAGGGAAGGAAAAAGAGAAATGACGGACAATGCGAAGGAGAGAGATGAAAAAAAAGTGTAAAGAAAAGGAGGGACGGGAGGAAAAGGAGAGAGGTAAGAAAGAGGGTGAATAAAAATGGGACAACGGAGAAAGAGATGAGAAGAAAGAGGTAAAGGAGGGGTAAGGGAAGAGAAGGAGGGAGGAGGAGAAGGTCGGGAGATTTGTGTGTGTGGAGAGGAGGGATTAGGAAGAAATTTGCAACTCCGTATATTTTGTAACAGATTCACCTTTTTTTTCTTTTCTTTTTTCTTCTTTTTTTTGGGGGGGGAGGAAGAGCACTTCGCAAAAGGTCACGCGGTGGTGTGTGCGTCGCCTTTTCTTAAATTTCTTCATATTTCCTTTCTTTTGCATTTATCTCTTATTCCTCTTTCCTTCCTATCCCTCATTGTGTTTTTTTTTTTTTATTGTGAATATCGCTACACGAATTGCATTTGCATCATTACTGAGATTCCTGTTACGGTTTCTATTGCTATCGTTATTATTATTATCATTATTATTATTATCATTATTATTCCTATTATCATTATTATTATAATTATTATCATTGTTATTATCATTATTATCATCATTATTATCATCATTATTATCATTATCGTTATCATTATCATTATCATTATTATCATTATCATTATCATTATCATTATTAATGTTGTTATCGCTATTAGTATTGCTATTATCATTATCATTATCAGTACTATTAAAATTGATATTATTAATATTATCATCACTATTAGTATTGATATTATCATTATTATCAGTACTATTATTATTATTATTATTATTATTATTATTATTATTATTATTATCATCATTATTATCATTATCATTACTTTTACCATTATCATTCCTATTATTACAATTATTTTTATTACTAATTATCATTATTATTATCATTGCCATCATCATTAGTATAAGTGTTATCATCATTATCATTGTTGCTATTATCATTATCACAACTGTTATCATCATATTTATTAATATTATCATTACCATTGATATTGTTGCTGTTTTTATCATTATGATTATCTTCATTATCATGACTAGTATCAGTGTTGCTAATTTTATTTTAATTATTATCATCATTAATTTCATTATTGTTTTTACTATCATCACTTTTTGGTGTGATCATTATGTTACTACTTCCACTACTGCAACTACTACTACTACTATCAATAATAATAAAAATAATGATGATAATAATAATAATAATAATAATAATAATAATAATAATAATTAATATTATTATTATTACTATTATTGAATAATAATAACAATTAAATAATAATAATAATAATAATAATAATAATAATAATAATAATAATAATGAAAATAACAATAATAACTATAATAATGATAATGATAATGATAATCATAAATGATCATGATCTTTACCATGCCACGTGCATGCCTCTTCTGCCACGGAATAAAAGGTCTGGGGAACTCTGTGATGCTGCCTTTGGCTTGGATGAGACGTCCCCGGCTCCGCTTCCACCAACGAAGCGGGCGCATGCACTGAGCACCCGCGTGAAGCTGCCGCCTCGCCCGCCCTGCGTCTCGCTCTCTCGGCTTGAGTGCGCCATCACTTCGCAATCACTTCCAAGGAGTGGGCGCACACCTCTGCGCAACCGCACGAGGCTGGTGCTTCATCCATTTGCGCCTCGGCTAATCGACTCGAGTGCGACTTCATAAGGCGCGGCCAACGCCACACGAACCACCAGAGGCAGAATTAACGAACTAATGTGAACTTAGTCATTTTTATGACCACAGAACGTATTTTAAACCTTGTCTCATTACTTGGATGGCGTTGAAGTTGCCAAGAAAAATAAAGATTTATTCATTTTCCAAGTAAAAAACTGTAAATATTTATTGCTTGAAATGTACAGTTTTCGCTTAAACTGTGTATTAGAAGTCTTCCCAAGTACCCTTTCCCATATTGATTTTTTTGTTATTCTATCTCTTCGGCGACGCTTTCAAAGTGTCATAATAACCCCTGAAGGGAGTAATGGTCGTTACACAGTTTGTTTTGTCTCTCCCTCTCTTTTCCTTGTTGTTTGGGTCCTTTGGCTTGTTTGGACTGCCGAGGTATTCCGACACTTACTTTACGTATTTTCTTCTTTTCGCGACATGCCTATGGCATGGCATGAGGGTCTCTTTCGGGTTATAAGTACCTATGGTTTTGGGAAGGGAGAGAAGTTCGGTCCTGGCTTCTATTGTGAACAGTGGTCCCGCTCTCAGTGTTATTCGTGCTCTCGCTTTGTGAATTTACCTCACTTAGCGCCAGGATTGCTGAATCCGTCTCCGCAAAGTTAAGTGTTATTTTATAGTTGTGTGCAGGTGACACCTGGTCTCTTTTGGACTTTGCCGTGTGACATGCTGCATTAACATCCGCAGGATGCACTCTCTTTCGCAATGTCCCAAAGCAGCACTTGTCAAAATAAAGGGCCAGAGTATAAAAGGACCACTTCACAAAGAAGGGACACTGCTTAAGGATCCGTACCTCCGGTGTGCCATTTAATGTTTTAAACTGAGTTTCACTTTCTTTTCTCAGCTTGAGGATCTGCACCTCCTGGGAGAAAGATCTTTTGTTTTACAATCTCGCCCATAATATTTTCAGGACCATTTTCTTTGTCTTTGTTTTGTTGTCTTGGTTGATCCCTGCCTGACCTTGTGGGTGTTCAGGCCCTTTTGGTGATATTTTATTTTTTTACTCGGCCTCCGACTCAAAATTGTTTCTTACATTACATTTTTTAAAAATCTTCTTAAGTGTTTTTATTCAGGGTTTATAAGCACTAGGTTTTTTTTCTAAGTTAATCTCCATTTTGGGTTGGAGATTAACTTTAGATTAGAGGTTGGTATGTTTTTGTCCTCTGGTTAAAAATACTAATGGAGCTGGGACGCCAACTTCGGGGTGAATATATGTTGGTGAGTTATTTTTAAGTATATCTGGTATGTTTTTCTCGTTCATCACCCCCGCTGTGACTAAATTGGTTATGTACACATCTATAAACATTTCCCTGACCGAATTACCTGTATAACTCCCTAGTGAGTGCGATTTGCCCAATAAATAAATATCAAATCGTCGTAGAGCTTTCAGTCCCAGTCAGAGGAAGAAATGTTATTTACGACCTCTTAGGTTCTGGTTCTGACCAAGGTTGAGAGGTTGAAACGTTCTAGGGCTCGGGTCTTCTAAACCGCACATTGCTGGTTACTCTGATATCTCTCATCCTTTAAAGGCTGTAAAAAGGCTAGATGAATCGGAGTATATTAAGCTGATATTTTAGAAAAGACCATGATTTCTGCTATACCTGGGTTCCCGCTTACAGGAGGTGGATGCTCAAACCGAAGGGAAGAGGACTAATTCTATGATATTGCATTTTTCTTCCATACACGACCACGCAGAAGCTTAGCCTATGCTATCTCCTTTTCACATTTACACACTTACACCTCAAACATTCAACATTTTCCATTCACACCCCCATACTCAACACACACGGTTCCCGAACCTACTAATCGGGTGGTGGCAGCGTGCCCTAGGCCCGAAACCTTACATCTGTTCACTGCAGACGAATCTTTTCCCGAATAAAATCTCTTATTCTCGGTCGAGCCCGAACTCAACCAGACATATTGAAGTCTACTGGGTCTGCGCCTAGCTACATGGTGATGATGATAAAAAAATAGCAATAATAATAGTGATAATATCGACAATAATAATATTGATAATAATGATAATAAGAGCCATAATAATGAAAATGATAATGCTAATTGTAGTATTAACAAGTACAATACAGCTACCACTACTACTAAGGATAATGATAATAACAATTATAATAATGGCGGTCATAATAGTAAACACAAGGTGGTCCTACATCGAGTGACGCATAACTTCGACCTACAGATTCAATAGGTCGACACCACCTACAGCCTGCTTGGAACAGTCGGGGTCCTGGTCACTCGCGGATAGAGATCCCTGGTTACGTGAACAGTACAGCGGATAAGGCTTACCCTGTAAAGCCATTGAAGTAAAATATTATTATTATTGTCACCAAAAAAATACATTTCCTTGATTTTCCTCGTATTTTCTATTTCTTGCTCTATCCTTTTTAAAATAATTGTTATAATTTAGAATTCCAAATGCAATGAGTAATGAGCAGAGAACAAAAATCATCATTAGTTCTGTTTGTCCATAAGGCCATGACATTGGGACACAAATCATCTCTGTAAACAAAAAGTGCAAAGCAAAACACGTTTTAAAATGTTTGGCAAAGTCCGACTTATAAATGGATGTTTCCAGCAAGCAATATGTCATTTTTTAATTTTTTTTTTGCTTTTTTTTTTTATAAAACCGTCCTTTTCATATGTATTCAGGATTAATTACTTTTATCTTGGAAATTGATTCT
>NC_061840.1:11043109-11045609 GCF_019202785.1 Penaeus chinensis
GAAAGGCGTTGAGACTCCAAGGCACTAGATAGCGTCCAGGTTTCACTTCCATAGAACAAATCTGGCAGTATCAAGGCCTTGAAGACACGTAGCTTGGTCCTTCTGCATAGGTACCGACATCTCCAAATGCTCTTGATGATCGAGTTCATGGCTCCTGCTGCCAGACCAATCCGTTGACTGACTTCTTGGTCTGACAGCCCAGAGATATGAACTACGCTACCAAGGTATGTAAAGCTCTCTGTGACTTCAAAGTTCTCACCGCATGGATCAACCGAATGGGTTCCCCTAATAGGCCCCCTAAGTCCCCATTATTGGTCTTGATCCAGGAGACCTCTAAGCCCTATGGCTTTGCCTCATTGCTAAATGCATCAAGAGCCACCACCAGTGAGCCACCAGGAGAGCAACATCATCGGTATATTCAAGGTCTGAGACCTTGATATTGGCCAGCGTTGCTCCACACTGGCTTTGGATAGTAGATCTGCCCATTATCCAGTCCATTCAAGTGTTGGTGCAAGTACACAGCCTTGCCTCACCCCTGAACTGACAGGGAAGTTCAACAGGCCCCCACCACACTTTACAGCACATTCAGTACTGGTATATAGGCTTGCTAGTAGACCATTAATCCGTGTCGAAATTCCCTTAAGTCTCAGAATTTCCCATAGCGATTCTCTGTCAAATGCCTTCTTGAGGTCGATGTAAGCTGCAAGCAACCCACGACTGTACTCACCAAGGCATTCTACAATTACTCAAAGCATTAGGATTTGGCCTATTGTGGACTTGCCAGGAGTGAATCCAGATTGCTCTGGTCTCTGGTTCTTCAGTAGGTGGTCACACATCCATTTTAGAAGTATGTGGGCGAAGACCTTCCCTGGTATACTGAGTAGTGTAATGCCACGGCAGTTCCCTTCCAGATAGGGATGACAACGCCTCTCAACAGATCAGGGGGAATGGAACTAGACTGTCAGATAGCAGTCAAGACTGCATGCAAGCCCTATAGATGCTATAGGTTCACCCCCAGCCTTTAACAGTTCAGTGGGGATATCACATATGCCTGCAGCTTTCCCACTCTTCAGCTTGGAAATCACCATCCTAACCTCAGTCAGAGTAGGAGGTTCCTCGCTGAGGGGCGGGTCTGACACAGGTATTGTGATACCACTTGCATCCAAGCTAACTGTTGGAGGGTCGACTTAGAACAGCTGCTCAAAATACACACCCCAACATTCACAAACCCCAACGTGATCTGAAATTTGTCCATCCACTGAGCGGACTGCACTCATCTGCGAGGAGGGCTTAGAGTTCAGTTTTTTCATGGCTTGGTAGGCAGGGCGAAAGTCATTTACCAAGAAATGGCCTTTGACCTCCTCAACAAGATTCCTGATGAACTGTTCCTTGTTCCTTCTCAGCAGTGTCCGAGCCCTATGTACCAAAGAGCAATGCAAGTCCTGATTGCCATTTAGCCGACCTAGCAAAGCCCTAGAGAAGGAAGCTGTTCTCGCTGTTGAGATCAGTTCCCAAGACATGGGGGCCAACAGACATCTCGTAGCCAGCTTGATCACAGCCGGATACCACACTGAAGTCGCTCAGAGCAATCTGAATGTCTCGCTGAGGGTAATTGTTTGCCATGGATGTGAGTTTGGCATAGAACGCCTGATTCATTTCAAGTTTATAAACATCGGTAGGAGCTTATACAGCAATAAGAAACACAAAGCCAAAAGCATGCTTTAGTCTCAATGCCATAATAGGCTCATCAACCAGCGTTACCTCAACTACCGAGGGTTGGAATCGGCTGGAGATAGCTATGGCTATTCCCTGGAGATGATGACCATCGCCACGGCCCGACCAGTAATAGGTGTACCCACTCATATTGATTGTGCCATTGCCAGATCTCACCTCCAAGAAGACAGCCACCTCAACTCCCAACTGCTCCAATTCCCTCGACCGGATGTTCCTACCCAGGTAGCTCGCCTGAGGTTAAACCTCGGGCGGTTGCTCCGGGTGGACGCCACCTTTGCCACTCTCACTGTGGCTGCTCCAAATACAGGGGTACGGCAGGCTGTGGGGCCCTTCGTCCACCTGTGAGGTTCCCTTGAGCTTTGCAGGGTTGATGCCTGCCATGGCACAGGTGGGACGAGTAGCTCTCGTTCCCATCCTGCACCCCATCATTTGCCCTCCCCACAGCCCACCTTACTTGCTGGGTGAGAGGGACAGCCCCCATCCCCCCAGCATAACCCTTTATTCTTGACGTTGCTAGCGAGTTTTCTGGGGGGTGAAGGGCTGCAAAGGCACACCTCCCCCAAGCCTCCCATTTGCCCCAGGGTGGCTGACGTGCAGGAGTTGGTACGGAGCCAGGGCGTGTCCACATGCCGGTGGGACATAGCTCCGTACCTCTGGGGCCTCTTGCTGCTCCGAGATCCCCCACAGTTCAGCCTGGGACCGCAAGGAGGCACTGCAGGAGTCTCGATGCTGAGAGTCTGTGAACTGGCAGGGGAGGCTTTAACAA
>NC_061840.1:11053109-11058109 GCF_019202785.1 Penaeus chinensis
ATCTGAAGTTTACATTCAGCAGATTTCTGATCAGCTTCCTCCAGAGCCACGGCCACGTAGTTCTCCAGAAAATTCTCGATTACTGCAGGGGACACAACAACTAACCGCTACAATGCAGCATGGATCTCTGAATAACCGTTCCACATCTCGAGACCATACTTCAGCTGTGTCGTATGTTGTAGCCAGGGAGTCGGTCCCCCATTCTAAAGGAGACACTTCAGCATCTCAGCCACTGAAAAGGAAACAGGAAGTGGAGGCCTGGATTCACTCCATCGAAAACCTCGTGAAACCACCTACTGACGAGGCTTACATTCAGGCTGCACGAGCGAACTGTCGAGGTCCAGCAGAGCTTATAATAAACTCTCCCCTGTTTGACAATTTTCGAGACTGGGAGACGTTTAAGGCTTCTCTACGCACCAAGTTTAGGGGAACTTACATGTCTTCTGATTTTTATAAGGTGCTCTATGAGAACAGGATGACTCCAGTGCAGGCGCCCATGGATTATTATCTTCAGCTGTAAGGACACGTCTACCAAGGGTATCGTGATCATCGAGAAGCTCTAGGTGACCCCTCAGAGCTTGTTCGTCGGGTTTTTCTCTCTGGCATTCCATCCTGGCTGAGGGACTTCTTGGCTCTCAAAGATGACTGCTCACCCATGCAGCTTGCAGAAGCAGCCCAGAGGGTATGGAACTCCAGAAACGGGATCAGGCATGAGTCAGCTACACAGCACCAATCCCCAAATGAGTTCCCGCTGGATGACCGTGACCACCGCCGTTATCCTGATCGCCCACCAAGAGCTCGGGATTTGTATGCTTGCCCTGTAGCTTCACAAGAGAACAGAGTGAAGAGCCCACAGCCTGCTCCATCCCGTGATCTCTGGTGTAGCTTCCATGGAACAACCACTCAACATCTCAGAGTGCCGAGCAGCTTCTAATGTGGCTTCTGCATGGAACAGACCCCATCCTTCCAGAGACATCACCTGCTACCGTTGCCGAAGATCTGGGCACATGGCCAGACAATATCCCTTTCCGATTAGCCAGCAAGAAGCTCCCGGTCCAGCTGGCAGAGTTTCAGAAGGGGGCAATATCTTCCACCAGTACACAGACAGAAACAGTAACACCACAGATAACATGGGGGAACTCAACATGGCTGTCAGGACGGCCTCTCGTGGGACTCAATATTAATGGCAAAACGACCCTGTGCTTTCTGGACACCGGATCTGAAGCCACACTGATAAAGCCGAGTGCTGTAGCCATGATCGCGATTCTCCGAGGAGTAACAGGGCAACCTCTTCATGTGTCTACTGAGGTGACGCTTCATTTCCACATGACAGATGATTCCACCATCGCTCATCAGGCCAGTGTGGTTGATGTTTCCTTCCCGGGTGACATTCTTAATGGGATGGATCTCCTTAGACGGCTGGACTTTACGTTCTCCTCTGAAGCCTCAACTGGGAATGCCACCTTTACTCTGCAGGGACATACGTTCTCCGTTGTCTACACCGATGCAGAGTCTCTCAAGATTTGCTGCATCAAACCCCTGTCACCTACAGAAGTTGCCAGTGAAGATGCACCAGAGTCTACCCAAGTTTCCCAGGCAGTTGCAGCAGTGCATCTTGTTCACCGTGCAAGTATTGCAGCTCACAGTGGCTGCGTTGTAGAAGGCTGCCTTTCACGGAGTGGACCAACAGATGGTGATGTCCTTGTAATTCCGACCATGCCAAAAGGACTTCTCCTACCCCATGCCGTCACCAAAGTAAAGAATCGTCGGTGTTCTGTGTGGGTGGTGAATGCAACTCCCAAACAGATGGTCCTCCACAATGGAACACGCCTTGGAACAGCTGAGCAGGTAGAAGCTATCTACAGCAATGACCCATCTCGACCCCTGCCCGAAATACCCGAGGAAGTCGTCGCCAGGTCCAACTACTGTCCTGTCAAGTCTGATTCCCTTGAAAATGGTGAGAGTGTCGACTTCGAGTGGGAAGAAGATGGCTTTGACCGACAATATGGAGTGGAGGACTTTGGGTATGATGATGAGTTGGAGGTTGGACACACAGAGCTGCCTCTATCCATTGTCATTGCCGCCTGCGAAGCCGCCGAACTCCTGGAGAATGATGCATGCCAGGATGATCACACATTGCCAGATCTCGGCCACCTTGAAGACCCCCAACGCCATAAGCTGACTGACTTGCTTTGTCGTTTCAAGGGGCTTTTTGATGGTGGTGAGGAAGCATTAGGTTTAGTCCCTGGAATTAAGCATCAAATCGATACAGGAGATGCCAAGCCTGTTTGTATCCGACAATGGAGATTGCCTCAATCAACACGGCAAGTCATTCGAGAGCAGTGTGACTCCATGCTTCGTACAGGGGTCATTGAGGAGTCAACATCACCCTGGATGAGCCCAGTTGTGTTAGTAGAGAAGAAGGGCGGACCTCTCAGGTTCTGTGTTGACTACCGTGGCTTGAACGCAGTGACCAAGGGAGATACATATCCTCTGCCACTTATCAGCGAACTCATCGATGAACTAGGCCCGAAGAACATCTTTACAACCCTAGATGCTCGCGCTGCATACTGGAGTGTGGAAGTGGAAGAATCCGACCGGCCAAAGACGGCATTTTCAGATGGCTACCGACTCTTCCAGTTCTGCCGCCTTCCTTTTGGTTTATCCACAACTCCAACCACATTCCAGAGAACAATGAATGTTGTCTTGTCATCAGTACTGGGACGTCATACCCTAGCCTACCTTGATGACGTTATCATCTACAGCCACAACTTTGACCAACACCTTCAGGATCTAGATGAGACCATGCAGTTGCTCTCATTGGCTGGTCTAAAGCTTAACATGGAGAAGTGTCAGTTTGCTGCAACAACCATAGACTTCCTTGGCTTTACGATTTCACCTGATGGAGTCTCCCCAAACAGAGATAAGGTGTTGGCTATCTCTAACACCCCTCCACCCCGAACAGTCAGGGAAGTTCGACGTTTCCTAGGAGCAACGGGATTTTTCAGGAAGCATGTTCCTGGATATGCAACCCTAGCATCTCCATTACATCTCCTGCTGAGGAAGGACCAAGCCTGGACCTGGGGACCTGAACAACAAGCAGCATTTGGAACTTTGAAAGATAAGCTGACATCTGCTCCTGTCTTACGCCAACCTGACTTCTCCAAGGAATTTGAGCTTCACACTGATGCCTCTAGCATCACATTAGGAGCCTGTCTCATGCAAAGATATGATCACCAGACACCGCATGCAGTTGCTTATTTTAGTAGAAAGCTCCGGGATGCAGAAACTCGCTATCTAGATATTGACTTAGAGGCTCTGGGTGTTGTGGAAGGAGTCAGAACTTTTGATTCTTATCTGTATGGAAGGCGCTTCACAGTGTACACCGACCACCGACCGTTAGTATATGTGTTCAGCAGGAAAACCAAGTCTCCAAGAATGACGAGGTTCGCTCATGACTTGTCTTTCTACGATTTTAACATCCGATACAAAGAGGGTCCCACGAATAAAGTTCCAGATTTACTCTCCAGACAAGTTGCAAAGCTGACAATAACGGAGCTTTCACCTGAAAACGTAGCAGAAGAACAGAAACCAGACCCTCAGCTTGCGGAGATTTGTAGTTATTTGCAGGGAGGAAATGTACCAACAAGGAAACTTCCTCTTCCTCTTGATGATTTTGAGCTGAAGGAAGGTGTCCTCTATCGGTTGAAGAGTCTACCAGATCGGATTGCTTACCAACTAGTGGTTCCAGTCACTCTACGGAATTCAGCATTGAAAGCAGCCCACCTGCCTCCACTAGCTTCCCACCCAGGTATCCATCGAACATTTCAAAATGCAAGATCAATGTTCTACAGGCCAAACATGCTGAAAGATGTACGACATTATGTGGAGTGTTGTGAGATTTGCCAACAATCTAGAGGCGACAGGCAGAAAGTTCCTATGGCTGACACACCCTTGGCTAGTTTTCCATTGGAACGAGTCTCGATGGACATTATGGACTTTGGGCCGAGCATTCCAGTCCGCTGGGCGTTATCCATTATAGACCAGCATTCACGGTATTTGCAGATCATACCGTTGAGGAAAATAACTGCTGTCGCTGTCCACCGAGCCTTTCTGGACCATTGGGTAACCCTCTTTGGCCCTCCTAGGGTTATCCAGACCGACAATGGAGTCCAGTTTGTAAGCAACCTGTTCCAGGAGCTCGCTAAATTAATGCACGCCATGAACCACTACACCATTCGCTACCATACTCAAGCGAATGGAATGATTGAGCGCACAAATCGTGTGGTGAAGTCTGCCCTTACCACATTAGTAAATGATCGCTCACGAACCTGGCACCAATTTGCTCCTGAGAAGCGGCTGCAGATCAATTCAGCTATCCATCGGACGACTGGAGAGCAACCCCTGTATATGTTAACAGGCCGCCATGCTAACTTCCAGATTGGTCTCACCAATGAAGCCGTGTTTGATGAGAACATAAATCTGCAAGCACGTTTACGAGAGGCCCGTCAAGCAGCTGTGAAAGCCTCAAGGGAAGCACGTCAGATTTATGGAAAGCAGTACGACAAAGGCAAGAAGGTGGAATTCCAGCCAACTGAAGGCGCATTAGTGTGGTACTTTGAGCAACGGCACAAGATGGGCGGTCTACCCCCTCTCACCAGGAAATGGAGAGGTCCTGCCAGGATTATAAGACGTCTAGGTCCAGTCGCCTTTGAGATTGAAGACCTCGAAACAGAAGTCCAGTTGAAAGCTCACCTGAATCCCCTGAAGGCTTATCATCCACCGGCTGAACTGTCATATGGCACGAGTGACAGTGATGAAGAAGAGGATGATGGTATAGATGATCCAAACCCACCAAACCCAGATGACCCTTGGGTTGCTGTGATGACCTCTTTGGTAATGGAGCCAGAATTTGATGCCAGTAGGCATGTTTGCCGAGACACGCGACCCTCGAGAAACCTGCCCCCAGATGAGCAGATGACGCAGCACTGACTCCTTTG
>NC_061840.1:11070609-11073109 GCF_019202785.1 Penaeus chinensis
TTCATAAATTTCCATTAACCTTGTCATTCTCATTACTACTACTACTACTGAACCAAAACAGCCGCCTGGTCTCACTGGCTCAGCGCCTCCCTCCCAGCGCCGAGGTCACTGCCTTCGTTTCCCGTGAGTGACTGTCGGCTGTGATGAAGGCTCCCTCAGGCACCTTGCGCAGACCCAGGGAATCCCAATGGCAGTGCATGTAGTACATATTATCGTAGTCTTATAATATTATTACAATGTATTGTGTATTGCTATTATAAAATGTATAATTGCATTAGTCTTATTAGCTTTATTACTGCTGTTATCGTTATCATTAATATCATTATCATTATCATTGCTTCTTTTAATATTGTTAGACTATTATAATTCTTATCGTTGTTGTTGTTGGTGTTATTGTTTTTATAATTATCATTATTATTATTATTACTAGTATCATCGTTATTGTTATTATTATTAATATTATTAGTAATATTATTATTATAGTTATTATAACCATTATTATCGAAATTATTATTATTATTATTATTATTATTATTATTATTATTATTACTATCATTATCATTACTATCCTTGTTATTGTTAATATCATTATCAATAATATTTTTATCATCCTCTTTTCTGTCGTTATTATCACTAACATTATAATTTCATCATCATCATTATCTTTATTATACTTGTTCGTTTCTCATTATCATTATTATAATCGTTATTCATATTAGTACTATTACCATTATCATTATTATGATTATTATTTTTATCATTATTATCATTATCATTATTACTACTATTGGTATTAGTTCTAGTATTACTATCATAAAAATTACTATTGTTGTTAGTAGTATTAATAATACTCTCATTATCATTATTATGATTATTGTTATCATTGCTATTATTATGGTCATTATTATTGTTATTATTATAGATTTGTATTATGATTATCATCACCATTATTATTATTATCATTAATTTAATTCTACATTACCATTACTATTTTCATTATTATTATTATTATTATTATAAATATTACTATTATTACTATCATTATTATTATTATTATTATTATTATGATTATCATTATTATTATTATCATCGTTATTATTATCGTTATTATTATTGTTATTATTATTATTATTGTTATTATTATTATTATTATTATTATTATTATCATTTTTATCATTATTATCATTATTATTATTATTATCATTATTATTATCATTATCATTTTCATTTTCAGCATTATAATTCTGATAATGATAACAATAACAATGACTATTACTATTGTTATTGTTATAGTCATTATCATTGTTATTGTTATTAGTAATAGTATCATTATTACTATTACTATTAATATTATTATTATTACTATTATTATTATTATTATTATTGTTATTACTATTATTATTTTTATTATTATTATTTTTATTACTATCATTATTAGTAGTATAGTAGTAGTATCCTTATTATCATCAATGTTATTATGATCATCATTATAATGACTTTATTGTTAGTATTATTATTACTTTTATCATTAGTATTATCACTATCTTTATTATTATGTATTATGCATTATTATCATTATTACTGCCATTAACTTTATTATTATCATTTTCATGATCTTTATTACTATTATCATTATTATTATCATTATTATTTTTAT
This sequence comes from Penaeus chinensis, assembly GCF_019202785.1. Classification (NCBI taxonomy): domain Eukaryota; kingdom Metazoa; phylum Arthropoda; class Malacostraca; order Decapoda; family Penaeidae; genus Penaeus; species Penaeus chinensis. The sequence continues at coordinate 11,072,267 of NC_061840.1, forward strand.
AATCATCATTTTCATACTAATGATTATTGTCATAATCATCATCATCATTGTCATTAATATTATCATATTAGAAAACAAGAGAGGAGAATGAAGGAAGATGAGGAGGAAGAGGAGGATGAAGGAAGAGATGTAAGAAATTGTAAGGAAAGAGAAAGGAAGGAATAAAATACAAGAGAGAAAACAAAGGAGATGAGAAGAGAGGAGAAAATTCTGAAGAAGAGGGGACAGAAAATAAAGAAAAGAGGGAAGTGGAAAAGTCAAAAGAGAGAAGAGGAAAAGAAAGAGAAGATAACAGGGGGGAAAGGATTAAGAGAAAGATAGGAAGGGAGAATAAATAAGTTAGGTGTTGTGTATAAGTGTATGAGGAAAGGGAGGAGGGAGAAGAGATGTGTTGTTGTGTAAAAGGTCTTTTGTTTTGAGATATGGAGACGCTAGTGTTTTGTGTTTATTGCGCGTGTTCTTGGCTTGTGTGTTTATTTCACTCGATTTGCCTGTTTGTGTGTTTAGCACGTCAGCGAATCTGCTTGAAGAAATGTGTTTGTGTTTTATTTTGTTTGAATGGTGAACAGATGTGTATAAATCAGACATATCTCTATCATACACGATACATGAAAAAAAAAAAAAATAGGATTTATTTATGTTGTATATATCAAGCTTATATTTCTATGTTTGTTTGTGTTTATGTGTTGAAATATTTGAAGAGAAGGAAAGATTACTTTTATTCACCAAAATTACTTTTATTTAACAAGATATGCATAATGCACATTTCATTCTAAGTTGCCGTTGTAGAATAAGCCTCTTTGTAAATTTCGTTCTATTTACAATGAAGACTTGCATACGCTC
>NC_061840.1:11085609-11090609 GCF_019202785.1 Penaeus chinensis
CAATAATAGAAAATAATAGTGATATTATGATGTTGATATTAACATGAAAAATATGTTTACAAATGTGACGGTGTTGCCTCTACTTCCCCATTTTAATAAGCTTTAGCGAAGAGAACTGTTCCGTCCAAAGGAGGAAGAACTTGGAAGAAAGGCTGAAATACCGAAGAATTCATTAGATGAGATGCTAAACATCCTCCTTTTCTTGATATTTCTCTAACTTACATGGTACTATTTGTATGTTGCTGATGATAATAACAACAGTATTAATACTAATGATAATGATAATAATGATGATGCTAACAATAACAATGGTAATAATTGTAACAATTACAATAATTGTACTGATTATAATAACAATAATAGAAATGATAATACCTAATAATGAAAATGGTAATAGAATGGTTATAGATTATTATTGTTATTACTGATATTAGTATTATTGATATCAGTATTGTTGTTATCATTATCAATGTTATTATTGTGTTATCAATAATAATGATAACATTGTTGTTATTATTATTATCTTTATTATTTTTATAACTGTTACCATTATCATTATTATGATTATTATTATTGTATTTTTACTGCTGTCTCTACCATATTTTTATTGTAATACTCATATTATTAATATCATAGTTATTGTTAGTATTGTTCTTAACGTCATCATCATCATCATCATCATCGTCATCTCCATAACCCTTATCTAAGCAATTTTTCTCATCCTCATCATAACATTATCACTATCCTCATTATCCTCGTTATATACAAAGTCGATTGCTGTGTGACGTAATCATTCAGGCGACGACCGCAACTTCTACTGCAACATCTGCAATGTTCCTGCAACATTAACTGGTGGAAGAGAGGACTTGATAACGAAGGGAGGAAAGAACCAGAGAAGAGGAGAGATTATTGAAAATGTGAACAGTGCCTCGTGGCCAAATATTATTGAGTTATAGATGAACGTCTATCTTAATTTGAGCTATAACTCTGTCTTTCTGACTATCTGCCTCTCTCTCTCTCTCTCTCTCTCTCTCTCTCTCTCTCTCTCTCTCTCTCTCTCTCTCTCTCTCTCTCTCTCTCTCTCTCTCTCTCTCTCTCTCTCTCTCTCTCTCTCTCTCTCTCTCTCTCTCTCTCTCTCTCTCTCTCGCTCTCTCTCTCTCTTTCTCACTCTCTCTCTATTTCTCTACCTCTTTCTCTCTTTACTTCAATATCTACCTCTCTATTCGCAGTCTCTCCTCCTGTCTAGCTATCTAACTCTCTGTCCGTATTATTAACTTTCTGATGTATCTAGATATTTATCTTTCATTCTTGAAATTTATCTTCCTCTCTCCTTTCCTCTTTGTTTATCTAACTATATACTTCTATCTTCCTTCTTATCTGTCTATATTTCTCCCTGTCTATATCTGTGTATATATATATATATATATATATATATATATATATATATATATATATACATGTGTGTATGTGTGTATGTGAATATGTGTGTGTGTGTATGTACATATATACATATTTATATATATATATACACATACACCTTCACACACACACACACACGCACACACACACACACACACACACACACACACACACACACACACACACACACACACACACACACACACACACACATATAAAATGTATGTACATATTCATATATATATATACATTTATATATATGCATATACTTATGTATATGTATATATATATGTGTTTGTATATATATATATATATATATATATATATTTTTTTTTTTTTTTTTTATACATATACTATATATATGTATACGTATATATACATGTATATCTATATACATATATATATAGATATATATATTATATACACATGTATGCATACTTTCACATATAAATAAATCTATAAATGATTATAAATATACATATAAATAAATATATAATCTAATATGCATAAACATATAAATAAATCTATAAATATACATATACATATAATATATATATATATATATATATATATATATATATACACATATATATATATGTACACACACACACACACACATACACACACACACACACACACACACACACACACGCGCGCGTGTGTGTGTTTGTGTGCGATTATATTGCTAGATAGAAATGTTTGTTTGCTGAGGCATCAAAGTTTCCTCAAAGTATTGTGTGCAGTTTCTTAGATGTCTGCCTCGGAGTCGATTTCCCAGTTATGCTCAAAACCTCAGATGCTTAGGTTTGTTTCATTGTTGACAGTATCTGTTAACCATATCGATTTTCCCGCGATGTACGCAGGAATATTATGTCTTGATTTGTTGCAAGACTTGGCGTACCCTTATTCATTACAAACCGTTTGGCAGCAGCTTTGATCGTATCTGAAATTTACATATTAATCAGCAAATGCTAATGATGCCTCCGGCCGTTTCATGAAGACCACTAATGCAACATTTCAACAAAAAGGCTTCATGAAGTTTTCTAGGAGTTGTCACTGCGAATCGGCTAACAAAAGCTTAAACCAGACAAACGACAAAATAGGGAAGGATAGAGGATACCAACTGTTAGAGTGCGCTCGTTGCTAAGTTCACGACGCCAGCTGGAGAATCGTTTATACATTTTATATTTTCGAATGCTTCATGATGCGCTGCCCACACCTGTCTTGCCTACGTATGTTACGGTAACCGCTGATAAAATGCTGTGCCCACCGTAGTAATTGGCTTTTTGCACTTCCAGCCGCACTTTCATAATTGTATATATGTGCATACACCTAACAAGGTTTGGAGAAAATAATGACCAATCTGTGGAAAGGAATTAAATCAAGCAGTACTGCAATTTCTGCTTTGGTAAAACATTTATGTAAACTCAGCTACTGCAAAAAGGCTCGGGTTCAAATACAAATGGGAAAATACAAATGGGGATAACCATATATGGAATAAGTATGCTTTTAAAAATGGTAAATGTATTAGTGTCTGTAAAAGCCTGAATAGTAAAGGATTGTGAATTGTTTTTCATAAGTGATTCAACAATGATATATTTTCTGTAACTCCAAATAATCACTGAGGAAATTGGCAATACTATATATCATATTTTTTCTTTGCTGCATTTAAAGCAAATCAGGCAAAATAAGCATGAAATGCTTGGATCCACACATTTTATACACGTTCGCTGAAAAATATGAATATTTAGGAATATTGTTTTTACAGCATTTGCAAGTGGATACTAAATACGTAGGTCAACTTCTATTTCTTCATCCCTGTTTAACAAGGTAACAGTCAGCTACATCGAATAAAGTTAACTTCTGTTAACTTAATCTGTTGGAAAGGGTGTACATTTTGGATATCAATGCACTCACAAAATTAGGAATACAGTCAGCCTAAACATTCTTATACATAAATGTGTCTCATTGCGAAATGATGACCAGTAAAAAAATCAGAGATAGGTGATGCTTACAGAGAACAATAAAGTAGGAGGAGAAGAGGCAGGGTGTAAGCAAGGATTTACGTGACATGGCAGACACCACTTTTTCCCTTTTCATCATTATTCACCACGTGCTGTGAGCGGCGCATTGTTCCGATTTTTCAAAGCACAAATTAGATCCCGAGCACGTGAGCCGTCGCGGACGCGTTGACTGAATAGCAGAATAGTAATACGTCTCACTGGAATCGGTAACCCAGACAGAAAGACAAAATAGAAAAAAAATAAGAAGTGGAGACTGCAATTTATACACATAACGGTGAAAGCAAGGACAAGCATTACTGCTTTCATTACAGCTTGTTCAGCATGAATTCATCATATGACTGAGTCAACAACAGGGTTATTGACCGCCACCCTGTGGGCCCCGCCTGAAATCGGGCCCCGGGCTCGGGGTCGGTAGGAAACTGCAGGTGGAATGAGAGGGGAATTCCGTAGGACCTCTTTAGCTATGATTTTTTTAACAAAATTTATTTTCCTTTTGGACTATAGAACGAACATTGTGAGATATTGTGAGAAATAAATGATTTAGTAGCAAAATTATAAGGTTATAAGAGCAAGAGGACAAAAACGCAAAGACAAAATTCATATTTGACACAGAAATTCAGCAATGATTTACCTGAATGCTACTGGGCTTTCCCCTGTATTTCCTCCTATACATTTCCTCGGTGAGTAAGTGGTATATATTCTGCAATATCTTTCATAACCTCGAATATTGCGGAAGAGACGCGGGGTAACAGTAAATTTGATTTCGGGAAAGTTGATGGGAACTACAGGCATGCAACGCTCTGTGAGTTTGTGGTGATAGAACAACCAAAGGTAGGCACAGAAATGTCAAATTTCTGTTTCTGCGATTGCACGTCAGGAACAGTTATGACAGTGTTATTGTTGCAGTGTTGTTACTTCTGCATGATAAAGTGGTTAAACGAGCCATGTGCACTTTAAAACTCACTGTGACCAGCGCGGGACAACCGTCATTGTGAGTTCAAAACGAAAATATATTGATCCATTTGCTCGGCGCGTTCTGGAACAACTCGGCTGAAGTCGAGATCATTCTTCTGAAAGCTGAAGGAATCGCTGACTCTGGGGGCAGGAACTCAGTGAGAAATATTAGCTGAAGTATTTTTTCTATTGCTCTTTTCACCAGCCAGTGCCTGCATAGGCTCGGATGCCGAATATAAATAACATGCAACAATCAATTCAGAAGTTACCGAGTCATCTTTCTTTTTTTTCTTCATTAACAATTTCCTGTCTGTAGTTGCCTGATTGAATATATATATATATATATATATATATATATATATATATATATATATATATATATATATAAATATTTATATATATATATATATATATATATATATACTTACATAAATAAGAACGTCTGTATCGTTACATGTAGGCGATATGGTTATCCATTTCCCCGTGTTCATGCGGCGACACGGAGCCCAGAGCCCTAAGACTCCCTTCCCTAATCCGGGATCAGTCCGGCAGTACGTGGAAGATCAACAAGAGAGATAAATCATATCTAATGGCTATTTCCCA
>NC_061840.1:11148109-11150609 GCF_019202785.1 Penaeus chinensis
TAGTGTGTGTATGTGTGTATGTGTGTGTGTGTGTGTGTGTGTGTGTGTGTGTTTGTACGTGTTCGTGTATGTTTTTTGCTGGTGTTGTTGTTTTGTGTGTGTGTGTTTCTACGTGCATGCGTTTACATACGAGACGAGTGTATCTTTTGCGGACGTACAGCAAATGGAGACGGAGGCACAGATATTTTCTTCTTGATTCCACTCTCTTCCACATTTTACAAAATAACCACAAATGAAAGTAAAACAACTCGAGAAGAAGAAGAAAAAAAAAAGAACGATTTCTTTACGTAACACCTTCTCTCGCCCAACGCGACCCTGTAAGAAATGTGTTAACATGTTTGTCTTTTTCACCTTCTGTTTAATTACGAGATGGTGAGTATTTGTGTGTTTGCGTATGTTCTTGTGTGGCTCAAACTGTGCGTGTGTTCTGTGTATTCTTGCGCTTGCTTTCCAAAGGATCTTTTTATTAAGGTTTGCATTTACATGTCTTTTTTTCACGATTCTTTTAGTGTAAGGCTGGGTAGCTGTTTGTTTACATTTACTGGGCTGTTAATTTGTGAGTAAATAATTATGTGCATCAAAATATGTGGTTTTGCTTGCTTGTACGTGAGGTTTTGGAGTTTGCTAACTTTCATTGCTGTGTATAAACATATTTAGTCGTAAAAAGACATACTCGCTGTTTATAAACACATTTAGTCGTAAAAAGATACACAAACATACAAACACACATACACATTTGTAAACACACGTACACTTTCTTCAATAACATGCACGTTTTTTCTCAATCCATTAAAATACATAAATCATAAAGAAAATACAAAACGAGATCCAGACTGAAACACACGAAAAAAAGGAATAATATTTACTGTTTAGATATCCTTGGAAAAATACCCAGCAGGAGAAAAGACTCTTGGAAAAATAGCGCGTCTTAATTTGCTTTCCTTATGGAGTGCTCTTACTGTTATATTTTGTGAGTGTATTTCTTGTCTCGCTGTTGTTGTTGTTGCTGTTGTTGTTGTTGCTCTTCTTCTTCTTCTTCTTCTTCTCCCTCTCTCTCTCTCTTTCTTTGAGTCTCTCTCTCTCTATATATCTCTCTCTCTCTCTCTCGCTCTCTATCTATCTATCTCTATCTATCTCTCTATCTGTGTGTGCGTGTGTTTCTGTCTGTCTGTCTGTTTATCTGTCTGTCTGTTTGTTTTTCTGTCTCTCTGTCTGCCTGCCTTTCTCTCTCTCTTTCTCTCTCTCTCTCTCTCTCTCTCTGTTTCTGCCTATCTGTCTGTTTACCTGTCTGTCTGTCTGTCAGCCAGCCAGTCAGTCAGTCAGTCAGTCAGTCAGTCAGTCAGTCAGTCAGTCAGTCAGGTCAGTCAGTCAGTCAGTCAGTCAGTTAGTCAGTCAGTCAGTCAGTCAGTTAGTCAGTCAGTCAGTCAGTCAGTCAGTCAATCTGTCTGTTTGTTTGTCGGTCTCTCTGTCTGTCTGTCTGCCTGCCTGCCTGTCTGTCTGTCTGTCTGTCTCTCTCTCTGTCTTGTCTCTGTCTCTGTCTCTGTCTCTGTCTCTCTCTCTCTCTCTCTCTCTCTCTCTCTCTATCTCTCTCTCTCTCCCTCCCTCCTGTAGCCCAGTAGGTTACAAGCATTCACCTTCCCTTTTCCCCTTCTTTCCTTACCTTCATTCTTCCCCTCTCCCCCTCTTTCTTCTATTTACAAACTTCAATCTGCAGTACAATTACTGACCTGTCCAACGCCGCGAGTGCTCAAGTCTTTCACTGCAATTTTCTTTCATTTTAAGAGGCGAAAAGTAGCACAGAATTCTTTTTCTTTCTTTCTTTTTTTCTTTTCCTCTTTTTATTCTTCTCTTCTTTTTCTAGATTTCTCAGAGTTTGCTATAATTTCCATTCACAAAAAAACAGTATAATTTCATAGGACTATTGTTGGTGAAAATCCTATTCATAATGCAAATCTATGATGATGACAGAATTTATGGTAATCATCAAGCAAAACAACATATTCCTAGAGAAATATAACATAATGATGGTTTTAACGAGGATCTAGTCATGATATTGATAAAAATGGTAATGATGTACATAATAATTATGATAATCATCATAATGATAATGATAATGACAGTAGTGACAAAGCTTTCTACGGTAATATTAATACTAATCACAGTTACTTGATAATAGTAATCATAGCAATGATAGCAATATTTATCCTAGTATTACCAATAATGATAATTAGAACATTAATGTTGATATTAACAACAACAATAACAGTAACAATGATAATAATCATAATTTTGATACAAATTGCAATGAGATTGATGATAGTGATGATTATAGTAACAGTACTAATAGCAATAACAGTAATTATGATCTTAATAGCGACAACAATGATAATAGTGATAATAACAATAACAACAACAACAAAAATGATAATAAAAATAACAATAATAATAATAATGATAACAATGATAATGTTAATAAAAATAACGATAAAAAGACAATTTT
>NC_061840.1:11163109-11165609 GCF_019202785.1 Penaeus chinensis
ATTTTTGTATCCTTATTCTCCTCCTTCCCTCCTCTTTTGTCGTTCTCCACATCCAGTATTTGTACAGTCATACCCCCTCCTTTTCCCCTCCTTCAACTCTCTTCATCAACCACCATCTCCACTTCCTCCACATCCACCACATCCACTATCCTTCCTCTGCCTCCTTCTGCGATCCTCGCCCTCTGTCCCCACTTCTCCCACGTTCACTTCTTCCTCATCCAGCATCTCAACTACCTCTTCCACCCCTATACCGCCTCATCATCCACCACCACTACTGCCCTATCCCCACCCCCCTCTCCTCCACCTCCTATACCATATTCACCCGCCTCCAACTCACCCACTACCTCCTCATCGAGCACCCCTCCACCTCCCTCTACATCTCACCCTCCTAACCCCTCTTCTGCGCCTCCTCCAGGCTGGCTACGGCGGCTACGTGTTCAGCTATGCCGTGAAGAGCATCGCAGGAATGTCCATGAACGAGGCGGCTTACCTGAACGCCTGTTTCTGGGGGACCTTCGCCTTCGGTCGCCTCGTCTCCATCGGCATCGCTACCCGCCTGGCGCCCTCCTTCATGCTGCTCTGCAATATAGTGGGTATCGCGGAAGGGCACGGGGGGGGAGGGGGGGGAAGAAGTGCATAGGAGGAAAGTGTTGATGAATTGTTGGATAGTTAGATTCAAAGATTTATAGATGGATGCATAGATAGATAGATAGATAGGTAGAAGATCGACTATAGATAGAAGGTCTTAAGTGGATAGATAGATAGGTACAAAATAGATCATGGATATCAATCAGGTCAAAGATGGATAGATGAATAAACAAATAGAAAATGGGTCAATAGCTAGATACACCATGGATGGCTAGATAGCTGAACAGGCAGATAGACAAACATGTAGAGAGATTAATTGATAGGTAAATTCATACCAAATAATTAATTGACAGACTATGTGAATAGATACATTAACAGACATATCAGATAATTGGTGTTATTTTGTGGCCTGCCATATTTTACACATTTTATCATTCCAATTACGTAATGGATCACTTTAATAATTCCCAGTCTTGATATAATATTAAATCAAATCCACATATAATATCATCAATAAGTATCGATGGATCACCGAACCAATGTAATGATATAATGATGCTGATGATGGTGATCACCAGACCTGGCAGATATATACAACAAATCGTAAATGCAATAGAAACACGTCATCAGAATACTTAAAATACATACATAGAGAAAAAGCACGCGGTACAACCTATACTTTGCAGACGATTGTCTCGTTGCAATGATGTTAATAATGATGACTACTAACTCTTGTAAATCATCATATCTTTATGAATTATTACATGAAGCAACCTAAAACACCGAAACCCTTACAAAAACTTCCTCATTGCAGAGCGGTTGCCTCATTGCAATGTTGCTGATGCTCTCCTTCCGCCACAACCACGGCGTGCTGTACGTCGGGACCTGCGTCTTCGGCACCTTCCTCTCCTCCGTGTACCCGACCGCCGTGTCCCTCGCCGAGACCTACATCCATGTGACGTGTAAGGCCGGAGGTTAGGGGAAGGGGGGGGGGGGGGGGGGGGGGAGTAAGGGCTTGCTTGGAGTCTGGCTTCCATGGGGCATTGTTTGAGTTGCTAGTTTTTTTGCGGTTGTTTGTTTGTTTTCTTGTTTGGGTTGTTTATTGTTCTTTTTTTTTAATGGGTTGTATGCTTTTGCTTGCATATTTGGGTTGTTTTTAAGACGCTTTTTTTCTGTTAGTTGTTTCCTTTTTTGGGGGGATGGGGGGTGTTTCTTTGTTTTTGTGTATTCGGGATGTTAGGTTAGTGGAAAGAAGGAAGGGAAGGAAGGGAAGGAAGGTGTCTCTCTGGTTGTTTCTTCCGATGCTCTAGAGAGACAGACATGAAAATAAAAATAATAATATTCATATAGTAATAATGACATCGTAATGGTAATGATGGTAGTAATGATAATGATAATGATAATGACAACAACAACCATGACAATAACAGTAAGGATAATGATAACAATGTTTCTCCAGCTTCCATCACAAGCATCCTGGTCGTGACAGCCGCCGCCGGAGAGATGCTGATGCCTGTTATCATCGGGCATGTAAGTCAGTTCATCATGTCATTCAAAATATGGATACGACAGTAGATAAAATTATTATATGATTATTGTGAAAAAGAATAGAAAAGTCAGTGAAATCTTATGTAGTGAGGCATGATTGAAATATGTGTTATTAGATGGGTATATGTAAATCAAATGACTTTTAATGTGGTGTTAGTATTCAAATAATTAAACCACTAATTTTGTTAGTATGAATTTCATTATACTATAATCATGGATATGTTCACGTTTATGCACTCTATTTCGCTACTGTAGTGCATCAACATGAACATACCGATGTCAGTGATAAAAATAAAAAGTTTAAACTAACAATATATTTGATAAATGCACTAATAACACCTTCGGACGTGAATACACTCAAGTA
>NC_061840.1:11193109-11195609 GCF_019202785.1 Penaeus chinensis
TACGCTAATTCCAGGAGGTTCTCCTTTTTAGTATTCTTCTGAGAGATTATATACACGTACACTTTGGTTCGCGTGACTACGTAAATATTCAGTACACAGAACACATACGTGCACAGGACTATTGAAATAGAAACATCTGTGTGTTTATTATGTACTACCATATATAAAACCAGGTAGAAATTACTAGACACTTGATATAATGAACTGTGCCAGGGTATGTGTGGTGTAGAGTAATGGTATTTACAGGGAATTGGAGACAGTGGACTCCGTAAAGCATCGTCTGCACACGGTGTGATATTTGTTGATTCTATGACCAAAGATCAAATTAATCTAAGCTGCTCTTTCTTAGTCAGGCTTACAAAATACCCTGCTTTTGGTACACTTGAATACACTCAAATCAGTTTCACTAATGGAAATGAAACACTGATAGTTGAAAACACTTTGACACGATGAAAAACATAATCAAAGCAATCTTACGTATAGCAAACGTAGTAACAAATGGCAAATATTTTACATAAATGTGCTAGTCCCATTAGCCTACCCTTACCCCCACCCCACCCCCACCCCCACCCCCACTCCCGTCTTCTGAAGAAATCAAAGAAAACTAGGAATTATATATATATATATATATATATATATATATATATATATATATATATATATGTATATATTTATATATATATATTATATATATATAACTATATTATATATGAATATATTATAAATAAATAAATAAATATATATATATATATATATATATATATATAAATATAAATAAATATATATAAACTTAATACATATATATATATATATATATATATATATATATATATATATATATATTTATATATATATACATATAAATATAAATAAATATATATATATATATTATGTATATATTTATACATATATAGTGGTAGTGTAGTTACAGGGTTTATGCAAACATCGGTAAATTTATGGTTTATGAGTACGACATTCATGTATTCTTTCATCTCTTCTTTCTTCATGTAACACCTAAGTAATTCCTCATACAAGTCAAAACAGTCACTCTTATGGGTCCCTGTTGTTGGAAAAGGAGATTGAGCTTATTACTTTTTGAAAGAATATATTTCGTAAATGTAAAGTATAGTTTCATAAATGGATCACTGAGACTCGAGAATATTCTTGGTAGTGTGTAGGTCGGCTTCAGTTCTCCTTTTTGAAACGTATCGGGGAAAAGGCTGTATATATTTGTTACCAGATCATTGCACAGACGAAGAAGACGCTTTGAGGCTCGCGAAGAACAGATGTGAATAGTATGGCAGATGGATGACTGTTACACCGGTTCTGATTTCACGAAAGAATTGCGGATGCCAGTAATATTGCTAGCGTCATCTAAAGCAAAGCCAATAAAGTTTTCTTTGGGTATTTCATGATTATCCAGCTATTGCAGCATGCTTTTAAAAAAGTCTTTCCCCCGTTGCTCCTGCACTTTTATGGGTATAGATGTTCTCTAAAGCTAGCAATCTACCTTACATTCTTACTTTCTTTGTCGTAAAAAAAAATCATACTATTCCACAGCCCTTCGTGGTGCCGATGTCTGTAGTCTTGTCTAGAACGAGGATTTTTTTTTATTTTTCTTTACCTAATCGTTCCTCTCATATAAGGTCACTTCAAATATAACGTAACTTCATTTTATTCTTTTTAGATAGCAATTTAAAAGCATGTGACAATCAGAAAAAATCGCTTTTTTATATAAATCAATCAGGTGATCCACAATATTAAAAGGGATGTTTTGTTAAAAAAGAAAAGAAAAAGAAAGTTTAATTTCTGCGGCCGTGACTGCATCCTCCTGGCGCCCTTCACAAGGTTCAAGGGTGTTACCGAAACTGGCTTGAACGTGTGGTTGACGACCCTCATAAAGCAAAGTGCAAGCTCTGCGAGTCAACGCTTGCTGCAGACAGCACCTCATTGAAAAGTCTTGTCCCAGCCCAGGAATCGCAGAATTTCCTCATTGGGGTTATGTCAGAATCTGTACTAACGAAAAAAAAAAAAAAAAATACATTTAGAATATTTTCGCATGTCTACTGTCATTCGACCAAGGTTGGTGTCCGAGCCTGTTATATCCCAATTTGCTTTACACAGTGTGAACATCTAGTATAAAATAGTCAACACGCAGTACACGCACAGTACTTGCATTTTGGAAGCAAGTTTATGGAGATGTAATCTAGAAATATTGAATAAAGAATAATAAATTCAAACATAATAATGACATATTATTAAGATAAAATTCCGAACACCGGTCTACAAGTTCGCAGTGTTTACTTCGCGTCCTCTCGATTGTGATCAAGGTAGTGTGACGCAGGTAGCCCAATCCGTCTTGATGGAAATCTTCGTTGGCAACTTCCGAGCTAAGCCCCGCTTCTTTGCCCTTCTTCCTTGCATATATATATATATATATATATATATATATATATATATATATATATATATATATATATATATATATATATATATATAT
>NC_061840.1:11208115-11210615 GCF_019202785.1 Penaeus chinensis
TTTTTCCCATTCTTTTTTTCCCTCCTTTAACTATTTATTCGATTTTTTTTTTTTTTTTTCGTCTGGGCTTCACGAGTGGATTCGTTCTCATATTAGAAAACGGGAGCAAGGATTTCTTTTGTTGTGAGGGGAGACTTCTTTAAATTCAACGAGCGCCTCTGATTCTAGTTATGATGAGACCTTGCAAACTCAAAGGTCTTTGATTAAATTTTGTGAATTGATTAACATGGAGTAGAATGAGATATGAAAAGCCAATGGGTGAGAGAGGGAGAGTGGGTGAGAAAGAGGAAGGAAGAGCAAGGAGAAAGAGAAGGAGATTCGTGGACAGAAAAAGAGAAAAAGGAAGAGTGACGAGAGAAGAGGGAAGAGAAAGGTGGAGATTGAGAATAAGAGAAGGAGGAAATAAAGTAGGCAGAGATAGAATAGTAACAAATTAGATGTGAGACTTATAATGATAGAGATGAAATACGACGAATGTTCAGGAATTCGTCAAATATAACTTAAATGCAGTCATGAAGAAAAAATCATTAGTAGAAAATCAGTCTCACATTTTCATTTCTTTCATTTCAATCTATTACGCTTCATCCCTCTCCCTCTCCCTCCCTTTTCTCCCCATTCTGTTCCTCTCCCTCTCCCTACCCCCCCCCCCCTCTCTCTCTCTCTCTCTCTCTCTCTCTCTCTCTCTCTCTCTCTCTCTCTCTCTCTCTCTCTCTCTCTCTCTCTCTCTCTCTCTCTCTCTCTCTCTCTCTCTCTCTCTCTCTCTCTCTCTCTCTCTCTCTCTCTCTCTCTCTCTCTCTCACTCTCCTTTTCCCTCTCCCTTTCTGTCTCCCTCTCCCTTTCCTTTTCCCTCTCCTTCTCTGTCTCCCTCTCCATCTAATTTTCCCTCTCCATCTCCTTCTCCCTCTCCCTCTCCCTCTCCTTCTCCCTCTTTCTCTTCCTCTCTCTCTCCCTCTCTCTCTCCCTCTCCCTCTCTCTCTCCTTCTCCATCTCCCTCTCCCTCTCCCTCTCCCTCTCCTTCTCCCTCTCTCTCTCCCTCTTTCTCTCCCTCTCACTCTCCCCCCCCCCTCTCTCTCTCTCTCTCCCTCTCTCTCTCTCTCTCTCTCTCTCTCTCTCTCTCTCTCTCTCTCTCTCTCTCTCTCTCTCTCTCTCTCTCTCTCTCTCTCTCCCTCTCTCTATCTCTCTCTCTCTCTCTCTCTCTCTCTCTCTCTCTCTCTCTCTCTCTCTCTCTCTCTCTCTCTCTCTCTCTCTCTCTTCCTCTTTCTCTCTCCCTCTCCCTCTCCCTCTTCATCTCCAAACATCAAGAACAAAAAATCATTAAAAGGCCTTTTCCCACAAACTGGCTCCTCTTAGCAGTTTTAACAGGTTAAATAGGACGCCAAACGGCAGGTTAGTAGCAAGGGGTGGGGGGGGGGGGGGGGGTGAAGGGCGGCAAGAGAGAGATCATTAAGAAAGACAAAAAAAAATACATGCACGTCTACTTCGTGTCTTATTTTGTCCATTAACTCCATCCCCTCCTCACTCTTCTCCTCCTTATCCCCTCCCCTTTCTTCCCTTTCTTTCCCCTTTTCGTCCCCTCCCCTTCCTTCTCCATCTCTCTCCTCCCCTCTCTTCTCTTCTCTCTCCTCCCCTCCCTTCTCCCTCGCTCTCCTCCCCTCCCTTCTCCCTCTCTCTCCTCCCCTCCCTTCTCCCTCCCTCTCCTCCCTTCTCTTCTCTTCTCTCCCCTTCTCTCCCCTCTCCGTTCTTCACTTTCACGCTCCTGCTTTCTCTCCTATCTCCTCCTCTTATCTTCTTTCTCCTGCCCTTCGTCTTCCTCTCCCCCTCTCCCTGCCACTAACTGTCTCTTCCTCACTTCATTCTGTTATTATTATCATTATAATTTTTTTCTCTCCTTCCCCTCCCTTCCTCACGTCCTCCCCCGCCACTCCCTCTCCCTCCATGTCCACTTCTCCCTCCCTTCCCTCCGAATTTTCTTCCTCTTTTTTCCCTTTATCTTTCCCTCATCTTCTTCATCTTTCTCAACCTCCTCCTCCCTCCCTCCGAACCTGTCTTCATCTTTCCTTCTTCACCTCCGTCTTTCTCTCGACCTCCTTCTGTCTCCCTCCTTCCCCAATATTCCCTCTATTCTCCTTCACAGCCTCTCCTTTCCTCTCTTTGCACTTCATCTCCACCCACTTCTTTTTTTTTTCCTTCCTCATTCCCTATTCTAACCCCTTCCTTCCTTCCTTCCTTCCTCTCCACCAATTTCCTTTTATTCTTCCCTCACTCACTCACTTCCCTTCTTCCTCCCCTTAGCTATGCCTCTTTCCTCCGCACTTCCTTCTCGCTTCCCTCCGCTTCCCTTACTCCCCCCTACTTCCCTCCTCTTCCCCTCCTCTTCCCCTTCCTTTTCCCCTCTCCTTCCAACTTTCCCCGTACCCATCTTCTTTCCTACGCCCTTAAATTACCCCTCTCCTTTCCCCCTCCCTCCCTCCCTACCCCTACCCCTACACCTCCTGTCTCC
>NC_061840.1:11218115-11220615 GCF_019202785.1 Penaeus chinensis
TTTATTTGGCTCTTGCTGTTTACTGATATTTGTTTTCTTATTGTTTTTTTTTTTTTAATGTTTGGTTTATTTTTGTTTTTTCTCTTCTTTAGTTTTTTTCTTTCCTTTTTTCAGTGTTATTTTTTTCTATTTTTTTTTTTTTTTTCCCTTTCACTCTCCTCCTCTTTTATATATATATATTTTTTTTTTGTCTGATTCTTCTTTGTTCTTAATCGGTTTTCAAAATGTTGGTGAATCATTTCTTTCTCTTTCTCTTCGTTTTTTTAATGGTTCCTCTTCTTCATTTCAAAGCTATCAAAATGTTTCGTTTCCTTTCTCCCACTTCTTGATTCGTTGTCCTATTTCAAAATGTTTCGTTCATTATTTCTCGGTCTTGTTCACCATTTAATGAAATGATGTTTCATTCTGTTTATTTTCGTCTTTGTCTTTTTACCTTTCTCTTACTTTTTTATATCTATCTACCTATCTGTTTATCTGTCTGTCTGTCTGACTATTGATCTATCTATCTGTCCATCTATCTACTTATCTACCTATCTATATCTATTGTTATCTCTCTATATATGTATGTATGTGTGCATCTATGTATGTATGTATGTATTCATCTATATATATATATATATATATATATATATATATATATATATATTCATATATATACCTATCTATCTATCTATCTATCTGTCTGTCTGTCTGTAAGTCTATCTAGTTATTTATCAATCTATCTACTCATCTATCTCTCTATCTATCAATCTATCTGTCTCTCTATTTATATATCTGTCTGTCTGTCTATCTGTCTCCCTGTCTATCTATTTATCTCTCTATCTATCTAGCTATCATCTATCTATCTATCTGTTTGACTGTCGATCTTCTTATCTGCTTTTCCCTCTCTCGCCGTGTATCATTTCCTTCTTTGTATATTAATTAATCTCTTTATGCGTTAATTTCCCTTCTTGTGTATCATTTTCCCCTCTCTGTATATTATTTCCCTTTCTGATGTATTCTCATTTATTATGTTGTGTTTATTTTCCTCTCATTTATTTCTTCGTGGATTATTCCCCTCTTCTTGTATTTCCTTCTTTGTGGATTATTCCCCTCCTCTTGTATTTCCTTCTTCGTGTATCAGTTCCATTCTTCTTGTCTCAGTATTTACCCCATTTGTACTCCATTTTCTTCCTCGTGTGTTGCATTCCCTCTTGTTTTATCATTGTTTACCCTATTCGTGTATTATTCCTTTCCTCCTTTATCATTCCCCTTCTCTTGTGCCTCAGAGGTCGGGAGATGTGAAAGGAGAGAGGGGAGGGGGGAAGAGGGGGGTGAGGAGGTCAAATAGAGGTCAGAGGGAGGTCAAGAAGCGGGAAGAAAAGTTTAAAGACTAAACAACCGAGAGCGTAAGGGAGTGACTTAAAAAAAAATAGATATTGCGTTATTATGCTGTATAATACTGCGAGGTGTTGCATTACCCTTTCCTTTAAGTGGGATTATTTTGAGTCGAGAGGTAAGAGGGGGAGATGTGAGAGGAAAGGAGAAGATGATGAAGATTAGTAAAGAGATTGATAAAGCTGGATTTGTGTGAATATGATTAAATAGGTGAATGGATATAGGCGGATGGATAAATTAATGAATATATAAATTAGTGGATGGGATTGCGGATAGAGGGGTTGTATAAACCCTAAACAATGAAAACTGTGTCAACTTTCCTAGTACACACCATGTACAGTCACGGACAAAATTCATCAAGACCTTCCTAACATGCTTAATCATATGGTTTGGCTAATCAAGAAATTGTCCAGATATATCTTTAAGAATCTGTTGACAAATACCCACAGTACAAAACATCCTCATAAACTCACATACATCTATATAAAACTAAAATCACCACATACACGCTGCCTCCCTATCCACATGCAAATGCCCATCCACATTCATGCACACCAACGCGTACTTGAATAAATGCATATCTAGCAAATGGAGGAACTCATCAACGTCAACCCGGATCCATCAATGAGTAACCAGCACACACGAAACCACAAATATTCAAATGAAAACCCACCTACGTCAGCATATATCAACACCCAAAACCAACCTTAATTGCTCCTTCCACTTTTCGCTTTTACAAGCACGTACCCATATCCGTCTAACCACGAACACCGTCCTCCTAACCCCTATTCGTCGACCCAGACTCAGCCACACCTGCCACTCCCCCAGTCACAATGCAACCCCAACAGCCTTCAGCCCACCAAACCACGTATATACCCACCTCCCCGCTTCTCATCAACCAGAGCGATGCAGCTGGGTTGGTGTATGTGCCACAAACAACTCACGAATCACCGAACCACATAATTAATTCCTTCTCCTCCTTTTCCACCACTGGGACGATGCGGTTTGGGTTCAAGTGTGTACCCTAAACAACTCATTGAATACCAAGCTGCATATCACCTGTTCTCCACCAGGACGATATAGCCTGGAGCGTGGGCCGAAAAACATCCTCCAACCCACCAAC
>NC_061840.1:11225615-11230615 GCF_019202785.1 Penaeus chinensis
GAAAGAGAAGAGAAAAGAGAAAAGAGAGAGAGAGAGAGAGAGAGAGAGAGAGAGAGAGGGAGGGAGAGAGAAGAAAAGAAAGAGGGGAAAAGAGGAGGGGAAAGAAGGGGATGAGAGAGAAAGAAGAAAAGGGAGAGGAGAGAGAAAGAGAGAGAGAGAGGAGAGAGAGAGAGAAGAGGAGAGAGAAAGAAGAGGGTAAGAGGGGAGAGAGAGAGAAAAGTTTTAGGAAAGGTTAGGGGAAGGGGGGAGAAAAGAGAAGGAATAGAGAGAGGGAGAGGGGGAGAGGGGGGGAAAGGGAAGGGGAGAGAGAAGCGGAGAGAGAAGAGAGGATGAAGGGGGAAGAGACAAAGGGAAAAAAGGGGAGAGAGAAAGAAGAAAAAGGAGAGAGAAATGAGAGGAGGGGCGATAGAGAAGAGAAAAAAAGAGAAATAGAAAAGAAAAAGAGAAAGAGAAAGAAAAGATGAGAGAAGAGGAATAAGAAAGAGAGAGAGGGGGAGGGATATTAAAGAAGAAAATAAAGGGGAGATAACGAGAGAAAGAAAAGGAGGGGACAGAAAGACGAATAAGAAAGAGAGATAGATGTAAAGATTAAGATAATAAAAACTAGAAAACAAGGGAGATGATGCAGCATCATCACCATATTTACCACATAGTTCATATCCCCCTTTTCACTTTCTCATTCATCATCGTCCTTATCAGAACATTTTTTTTTTTTTTTTATTAGAAACTAGAAAGAAAACCCCTTCCTTAACCGTTACTACCTATTCAACTATAAACATAAACAAAAAACAAAAAAAAACAAGATAATTGTTTATATTTTTTTAATTATTTCTCTTTGTTTTCTACTCAGAGAAGTTTTATCAAATGATCGCAAAACTTTCCGTAAAAACAAAGTAATGAAGTTGATGGACTTCAGCTGTAAATGAAGTTACGGAAAGAATTGTAGCGAGAAAAGAGTTAGGAAAAAGACCTTCATAATTCATCGCTTTTAAAACCAGCTTTCATTTGATTCTTACGCCTTTTTTCTGTCATTTTTTTCTTTTTACTTGATTATTTGTATTGTTTTTCTGTTAGATAAATTTGAATAACTCATAAAAAGGAAGAGCAGAGGAATGAGATGAATATATTAATGAATATCTTGGATACAAGCACGCACGCATTTTAATACATAATGTGTGTTGTGGTGTGTGTGTGGTTGTGGTTATACATACATATATATATATATATTAATATAATATTATATATTACATATTGCTGGTGTGTGTGTGTGTGTGTGGTGTGTGTGCGGTGTGGTGTGTGTTTGTGGTGTGTGTGTGTGTGTGTGTGTGTGTTGTTGTGTGTGTGTGTGTGTCTGTGGTGTTGTGGGGTGTGGATATTTTAAATTATATATATTATTATATATATTATACAATTTTTAAATAGATAGTTTGTTTGCATAGATAGAAAAAACGGTAAATGCATAGGTTTTACAATATAAACTTCTAGGCCGATATATAAAATCAATAAAGGGACACAGATTTTAATAAAGCACAAGATGTGACAATAAAGAATACCTAATTCACAGCGTCAATCACAACTGCAACACGCGAGGCCAGTGACACACACAAGGCAAGTCACCGCAGGCTATCAAAACCTCGTCTAATTGTATTGAAAGGGAAAGTTTATATGCTTGCTAAGTCCATTAAGGTTGCCAGGTTTTTTCTTACGTCGCCCAGCATCCAATGACAGACACCTGATAGCAAGATGACATCACCGCTGCAGGCCAGGTGACCGAGAGGAAATTATGGGTTTGGTCTATAACCGGTCAAGAAGTCGTGTATGTGTATGTGTATATATGTATATGTAGATATACATATACATATATACATATATAAATGCATACATATATACATGCATATACTTATATACACTTATATATATTTGCATACATCTATATACATCTATATATGTATACTCACCCAAATGCAATTAAGAAACACAAAAACAGCTCCAATGCACTGTAATCCATCTCTACAACAAAGGTTAAAAAAAATTATCATTAACATCATCGCCATAATCAGTATTCGTGCCAGAGTTGCCACCACAGCTATTATTGCCTCCATCCCAGCCACCTTCTCTCTGAGCCTCCGTATCAGAAGCGCGTACATTAGAGCACGTAATATTGTGTGTGTTCCAGCCAGGGGTTAAGATTATGTGTATTTCCTCGGGTTAATATTCAATGAGGCTTCAGTTCACACCAGTGTTGTTTGGGTCCCCGCGGGAAGAGGGTGTCCGCGCGAGGTGTCACCACTGGAATGCGTTTTGATGTTATGCTTTGAATCTATTTTTCTATGTTTTTGATGCGCTGTCTGTTCTTTCATGACTTTCCTTTTCTCAGTTTGTTTTTGGAAACCGCTGGAAGATTTAAAGAACTTTTCAAAATCATATTGGGATATGTCCGAATATCCACGAATAATGATACCGATAGAGAAAGAGAGAAAGAGAAAATGCACTTAGTTAGGCAGAGAAACGGACATACAGACTGACAGACAAACAGATATTCACCTTAACAAACACATAAAAGAATGAAGCCCAGAAACTCCACGCAAGCACCTGTCACTCACCTCCACAACGCCCCCCCCCCCCCCCACTAGAAACCCCTCATACCCCCACCCCCAGAGAAGGACAAGCCACAGAGGGTAAGCTTAACAAGGGCGGTTGTTCGCAGTGTACATCAGCTTGGCAAGTCCTTCCGAATTACACACCGTCTGCAGGGGAGAGAGAGGCGGCGGAATGTAAGGGCAGGTTGAGGCTTAATTAAAATCCGTGAATGGCTGAGGTGGAGGGAGGGAGGAGCTTTTATATATATATATATATATATATATATATATATATATATATATACATATGCATGTATATGTGTGTGTGTGTAGATATATATGTGTGTATATATTTATATATATATATATATATATATATATATATATATATATACATATATATACATATATGTTTATATATATATTTATACATACATATATGTGTGTATGTCTGTGAGTGTGTATATGAGTGTGTGTGTATATATATATATATATATATATATATATATATACACCTTTGTGTGCGTGTCTGCATGCGGTTGGATATCTGATTTAAATCAAACTCCGAATCGACGGAATTACTTTCCAGAAGCCAAACACGGCAGACGGAGAACTGGAATCGCAGCAACGATATAAGCAATCTAGTAAAGAGAAATATTCCAGCTACTCAAGATACACATTGACAGGCTACACATTCGCCCAAAAATGTATCCTAAAATCTGTAATCTACAATGCGATACAGCGATAAGGGTTTGCAAACACGGCATATGTACAGAGATCGCGAATGTAAACACCATGAAATCCTCAAATACAAAGTGCTTTAACCGCACCCAAAGCACAAGCAATCACAAACAAAACAAAATATTTTTCCTTTGGTTTTCTTATTTTATATTTGCATTTCCATGTTTTATTTTATGATGATCTATTTCGATATTGTCTATATCATGGGGATTCATAGAGTAAAAGTTGCCAGTTAGGATTTAATCGAATTGACCTGTATTTCGAGTTCTTTGTCTCAAATGTCAAAAACAGGGATAAACAATTATTGGCAACGTCCGGTTTAATTAGATTTTTCTCCTATTTTTAATATTTCAAATCTTATTTCAGTTGATATTTGTGTATTTTTAGCCTTGAAGAATTACGCATCGTGAAGTTAGAGTCCTTTGACATTTTCAAATCAAACCGGCATATATATATTTTGTTTTCTTAAAAATCCAGCAAAATCATATAATAATTCGTGACGTTTCAACTTCTGAAACGAATTCATTCTAACATAAATCAAACAATCATACTCGACGGATTCGGACGCAGCGTCGGTTACAAAGATGGCCTCCCTTTCGGAAATCTAATTTTGCTCCGAAGAACAGCAATAGGAAAGGGGGAAGATAAAGAGACAGGCTGATAGACAAGCTGAACAGATTCGCGAGGCATTTTGAACACGGGCCGGGCAATAGTGAACAACGGTTAGGACTGGTGAACAATTGTGAACAAATGCCAATCCTTGAAAGACGGAGCTCAACATTTCGAAATCGGGGAATGATATGGCGTGACTCGGGCTTCGGAAATTGTAGAACATTTCTATATTTTGTATGCTTTATGGCTACGATACGTATTTGTCAATGTACTTCTATAATCATATCTGTTAATATTTGTACCACAGTAGCTTATATATTATTAATGATCTTTGATACAGATATAGATATGGACATCAATAGATAGCCAGTTAGACTGATTCTGATAAAGATACAGACATAGATAGATAGTTGAATAGATAGATATTAATATAGATTTGAATGTTGACAAGTAAGCAGAGAGTAAAAAAAAATATATATATAGATTAGAAATGCAACGGATTTTAAATAAATTGAATTTTATATTATAAAATATATATTTGCAGATAAACAGACAGTCTGATGATAAATTCAGAGAGGCATATATAGTAAGTTATGTGTGACTATCAATATTTTGATTAAAGAGCAATCTCCCTCTTGACTAATCCTACCCATCTATTCCCTGCCTCCTGTCTATCACTTTCCTCTATCTATCAGTCTCCTCCCTCCGATCGATTATTTTTCTCACTCCCTCTCTTTAGGAACTTTTCTTTAGACTGTATAATCGAATACTTCACCAGTAATTGTGTTTTAAAAACCAATTGTGAGTATCCAAAATGAGTATTGAAACTGCATGTTGATAATCCCTCCCCCCCTTCCTCCTTCCACCCCCACCACCACAGCCCGAGTCTAACCCCTCTCCCCTCTCCCCCAGGGTACCAGATCCACTCCCCTTCAATAATAACCTCAGCCTTACACCATTTGTTCGTCTTATCTTACAATTCTCTCATCTCACTTTCAACCCTCCGTGAGAATCCTCTACTGATTAATACTCCATTGACAGCATTGTATTTTATATTTTTGTGTGTTT
>NC_061840.1:11263115-11268115 GCF_019202785.1 Penaeus chinensis
ACACATACACACACACACACACATGCACACACGCGGCTGAAGATCCTCGTCTCTTAGGTATGGGGCCTTTGATATATTAATCTACAGTATATATGTGTATGTGTGATGAAATTTATATATGTGTGTGTGTGTGTGTGTGTGTGTGTGTAAAGGGTATTTAAATGAACACCTTAAACATATGGTTTAGCAAGAGTAGTGAAAGGCATTGTCGGAAACTCCTTTTTGTTGGAGACATCCGGTGTCGGCTGGGGGGCGGCTTCCTTCCTCTTAGGAGGTCGGGAGGCCTTTTTGCTTTTGTTCCTTCCCCAGACATGGGTGCCAGGTGGGGCAGGAACAAAGTCTGGTCGGTTTTGAGCAACCTCTTGTCGCCTGAGGGCCGCCTTATTCCTGACAGAGCAAGTCAGGCTCCAGGCATGATGCTTCTTGGCACAGTTGGGACATTTGGCTGGTGTGTCCCTCTTTTCCTCTTTGTATGCCTTGAGGCATACCTCTGTGTTGTGTGCCTTGCTACAGACACCATATTTAGGCTTGGCTGTACAGTTAGCCTGGTGGTGACCGTATTTCTGGCACTTGAAACACCGAAGTGGTTCTGGCACATACGTTCGAAGGTTGTAGGTGCCCCAGTTACCCAGATCAAGGGTAGTGGTTGGGGCACCTTTCATGGTCACCAGGACTTGCCTGGCTGGGGTCTTCCCCTTCGACATTCGGGAAGCCTGCACGACCTGTGGGTGTGAAGCGATCAGCTCCACATCGTACAACATCGTACAACCGGATTTTCCGTTGCAACTCCAATGCCCTGACCAATTGGTAGGCATTGTCGAAGCCTTCGGGTTTAGCTGGCACTTTGAACTGGGCGAAGCGTTTAGGGGGTCCCGACTCTTCATCAGAGTCGGTATCCGGCCTCGGACGCTTCGGCCCGCCCTTTCGGCTTTCGGGCTTGTTTGTGGAGGCAGGAGCTGATGCGGCTGGTTCAGCCTGCTCTCCCCTCTCAATCGGGGAGGCCGTCTGTGAACTCAGGGGCCTCCCTGGCTTAGCTGTTGGCCTGGAGAGGCCAGCTCGCGAGTCAAGATCTTTGACTATTCGGTGGACAGACCCATTGGCTTCGGTCTTGTCCACCTTAGCAGCAGGGGTGACAGTGTCATCCTGTGCATGGGGCTTTCTTTTGCCACCGGAAGGCACATATGCCTTCATGGTGACTACCGTGGTCTGGGCCTTGCGCGGTTCGTCAACATTTTTGTCAGTCTGAGGGGGGTGTTTGATTATTTTTTCCATGAATTGGTAAGTGCTTCATCCTCTCACGCCCCCACCCACCACGGAGTCCAACAAGGGGAAGCTGAGTGTCAGAACCAGTGTCTAACAGCAACAGGAGTGATGAGAGGATATACGCAGCCAATAGCCATTGTGACGGCACTCACTGACCATTGTGAGTGTCAATGGCGGCATGACTGCTTGACCCTAGCCTCCCGGGGGAGACCAGCCGATTGACCGTGACCGGGCCGGGATCAGGCCGCCTGTCTTGCTGGAATAGAGGACCAAAGAGGCGTGTTGCTAGCCACAGGGCGTACTCGTTCACGGCATCGCTCAACCTCCAGGACTCCCGCCTCCACAGCGCACAAGGCTGCCACGGACGGCCCTTTTGCTCAGCCCTCTGAGGCAGCCACCCAAAGGTTGCTTCACCGCAGTGAGGGAAGAGGAGTCTTGCACTTTTACCAGGCAGTTCCTTACATCCCTCTGAAACAACCACCCAAAGGTTGTTTCACCTCAGTGAGGAAGGAAAGGACCTGTGTCTTTTCAAAGTAGTTCCCCCTTCCCTCTAAAACAGCCACCCAAAGGCTGTTTCACCTCAGTGAGGGAAGGGAGGTTTTGCGTTCTTGTCAGGCACTTCCTTTCGTTCCCCTGAAGCAACCACCCAAAGGTTGTTTCGCCTCAGTGGGGAAGGAAAGGACCTGTGTCTTTTCAAAGGGATTCCTCCTTCCCTCTGAGACAGTCATCCAAAGGCTGCCTCACCTCAGTGAGGGAAGGGAGGTTTTGCACTTTTGCCAGCTGGTTCCTTTCATCCCTCATAAGCAACCACCCAAAGGTTGTTTCACCTCAGTGAGGAAGGAAAGGACCTGTGTCTTTTCAAAGTGTTTCCCCCTTCCCTCTGAAGCAGCCATCCAAAGGCTGTTTCACCTCAGTGAGGGAAGGGGGGTTTTGTCCTTTTGCCAGCTGGTTCCTTTCATCCCTCTGAAGCAACCATCCAAAGGTTGTTTCACCTCAGTGAGGGGGGGGGGGCGGTACTCGGAAACCATTCCGGACGTCTAGACGGGAGCGGTCGCCTGTGTGAAGGGCAGGGCCACAAACCGACCGAGAAGCGGGGCGACACGGG
The DNA here is from genome assembly GCF_019202785.1 of Penaeus chinensis. Lineage (NCBI taxonomy): Eukaryota > Metazoa > Arthropoda > Malacostraca > Decapoda > Penaeidae > Penaeus > Penaeus chinensis. The sequence continues at coordinate 11,265,484 of NC_061840.1, forward strand.
GAATGGTTACCCCGGCGGCCCCCGGCCGGCTGCGTGGCGCGAGCCCGCGACCTTTGCCGTGCCCAGATGGGAGAGGGAGACGTGGAATTCTCGGGAATCGGCGGACCAATTCCCGATGTTTCCTAGTCCCCCGAGGTTCCCCCAAACGGGGAGAACAGGGGCTGCGTCCCCGAGGGGAGCAGCTAGCGAGGTAGCTCCCGCTTCGACCTCAGGGAGGTCGATTTGGAGGCTATCCCCGCTATCGGAGTCCCCCAGAATGGTGTTGTCATGGTAACGACGAAGGGGTGCGGTGGTCGCCGGGAGCAGTGGGTCTTTCTTGTCTTTCTTCTTGTGCGTGTTTAGTGGTGATGTGATGGTAGTTTGCGTTAGTGTTCGTTTGTGTTTTTGGTAGTATTTGGTTGTGAGCTTAGTTTTGGTTGGCGTTGTGGGAGTAGGTGTGTGTGGGAGGTAGGCTGTGGTTGTGTGGTGGTCGCCGGTCTATCCTCGTCGTTTGTGTGTGATATTCAGCTATGTATAGGTCTTCATCTTCAAAGATTTCCCTGGGAATCACAATGTTAGGGAGGTTGTTTCTTTGTAGGAGTACAGGGACAACGTCTGCGAATCTTTTTGCTTTGTATTTGGCAGCTACCAAGGCTACGTGTAGTATAGTTTGTATTTTAGTGTTAATGTCAGGTGTGAGAGTGTTGGTTTGGGGGAACTGAGGTGGGGGAGGCATTGTGGTTCTCGGGGGAATCGTGGGAGGTCTTGTGGTGATGGGTGTAGATGTCTGTAGGGGTTGAACTGTTGAGGCGTATGTTGGGTTGGTGTTTTGTTTACGTGCTTGTCTTTTCGTCTTCAGTATTTCTTTTCGTGTAGGGCAAGACCCGCTGACGGCGGCGTGCTGCCCCTCACAGTTGCAACATTTGGTGGGCTTGTTGCAAGTGGCGAAGAAGTGCCCAACTTCGCCACAACGACTGCACCTTTGTTCGTGTGTACATGTGTGTTTTTTATGATTGTATCTGTAGCACTTCAGGCATTGATCAATCTGAATAAAGCACTCAGGCTCTATGTTATAGGTGGGGACGGATGTGTTAAACATCACGATCCCACGAGAAATGAGTTTTTGTGCCTCTTCAGGCGACGAGCATCGGATCTTGACGATCCGAGATTCGGGAGGTTTGTAAATGTCAACTACAGTGATATCGTTTTTGGCTGTTATTTCCGCCTGAATGGCCTCATACGATCGTGGCGGGATTGCTTTGTCGATCTTTTTTGCCACGACCGTGCATTTTGCCTTGGTTTCAGGGGAAGGAATGGGTTTAAAGCCCTGAGCAGCGAGTTTTCTTTGGCCAGATGAGGAGAGGAAGGGGGTCATTTGTTCTGGTTTGGCTACAACAACTTTATAGCCATTGTGGACTTTGAAGCAGTGCGTGACTGCAACCTCTGGGATTTCGAAGATTTTCTGAAGAGCCACCTCACAGGAGATGGGCTCCCCAGAGTATGTTCACATGATCAAATTGATCATGTGACCCATGATGGCATAGCGTAAGGGTGATGGGAAATGGGGGGGAAGGCTAGCAAAGCTAATATGACAGGAACGTGGAATGGCGGAAAGTGGTTTAAAAAAAGGGAGGCACACTGAGCAATTGACAGTCTTTGTGTGTTAGGGCCGGTCGGGGTTGAACCCTGCCGAACGGGCGTGAACCCTTATATATTCGGCCGGCACCTCGCAGTAAAACTGCCAATTGCCACAGTGCTTCGTGTTTTAATTGTAACCACTCTGGCCTACAATTAAAACACTAGCTCCAAAGTAAGGTAAGTGTGATAACACCCAAAGTTAGCACACAAAGCCAAGGTCGTCTTTGCGTGGGGTGTCAAACGATCTCTCTGCAAAGAAACCCACACAAAAACCTTGGGACCTAGAGTCCTGAGAGCCCTTCCCTGACCTGGGTCATCCTGAGCTTTAAGTACTGGTGGGGGCTTGGCCCATCGTAGGCACACCACTTGGAGCTTGCCACGTGGGAGCTATTTATACATACTTATATTGGAGCTAGCCACTTGGGAGCTATTTACACGTACTTATAGTGTGTGTGTGTGTGTGTGTGTGTGTGTGTGTGTGTGTGTGTGTGTGTGTGTGTGTGCATGTGTGTGTGTGTGTGTGTGTGTGTGTGTGTGTCTGTGTATTATATAAGGCTATCCTCATTATAATAGAAATCATATTTTCATTAGTATGGTCCCCATTTCTAGTAGAATTGCTGTTACTGCCATTACTTCGTTATTTTTATCTTTAGAGATGTTCCTGTTATCATTATCCTAAACAAAACTGATAGTGTTAATATTGCATATCATGATAATGATATTGGTGATTACAATAATATCATTAATAGTAGTAATGACATTGGTAATACTAATCATTACACTACCATCAGTTATAATGATATCAATAACGATAATAATGGTCATTGTTATTAGCATTATTTTCATTATTAGAAATTATGATGATATTATTAATGATGATGATATTATTAATGATAATGATGATATTATGAATGATAGTGAGGATATTATTAATGATAATGATGATATTATTAATGATAATGATGATATCATTAATAATAATGATGATATTAATAATAATGATTATACTGTTAAT
>NC_061840.1:11273115-11275615 GCF_019202785.1 Penaeus chinensis
AAGTCCGCCGCCATGCGGATTAATCCACGTCCTCACGATAATGCAGGACACAGCATTCCTCTGACCACTCTCCCCACATCAAACCACACACAAGACGCCGGTTAAGGTTTGATCGGTGATTAACATCTAGCTTATCCTTCCATATTTCTCATTTTGTGTTTTAAAGGCTTAATCTCGACTCATTTAATTGTGAATTCGAATTATTTTTTTGTATCTTACGTTCAGTTGTCAGTTATAGGTATTTCATCGTCTTAATGTTTCTTCTTATATACTTCTCTACTGTTCTTAGCTATACCAGATTGTCAATAATAAAACAATCAAAACACCTTGTTTGTCTGCCTTACACCCTAAGCTCACTGTGCTCTCGTAGGGCCCATTTCTCGTATGGTGTGGAAAAACTGGCACTGGAGGTACATCCCTGATATAACAATAGTTATGGCCTTTCAATTGCCAATCCATAGTTCAGCAAGCACACTTTAATTACTCAGCTTGGAGGACAGAAAAACGCGCACACACTCACTTGTGGACTTATTTTCCTATTCCAGTAAAACCTAATGACGGTGTTCCTCAGTCGAGCCTAGCGGTGTCTCCTCGCAACGCAACGTAGCGTTTTTGTATTGTTGTTTTTCCTCACTTCGCGGATGGTAATTGAACGTGCCGTCTATGGTAGGTGCAAATGGAGTTCGCGTCCACGTGTTGATCGCCCTACCCGTGCTCCCCAAGGCCAAGTTCAATTCAAGTCAGTTCAAGTCACGTCTGATGAACGTCAACAAGACCCTTGTCCGCTCGAGCGTGCCACGGGAGTGCCTGAAGTCATGCGTCTTCCGGCAGCTGAGCTCGACCTCCCACGCCTACTCGTGCCCTCCCTGATACACATGCTCTTGGCCCGCCGACACCTGCAGCCCCGGTCGTTTCGCATACAGTGTCGCTTGTAGAAACTAAAGATTGTTCTCCTGCGTTATGTCATTTTTCTGGTTCGACTCCTGACTCGGTGCTCCTCTCGCTGCTTCGTTTGCTTCCACACCATATTCGACCCTGCTCGACCCTGTTGAACTCTCCCTCACTATTGCCCACACTTCTCTTCCTTCCATAAACCTCCGTATGTTACTAATGTCTAGAATACAGTTCCATCTTTATCAATTTTATTCCCAGATATTATCCCCTCATACTACATAGTTTTTTTGTGTGTGTGTTTGTGATTCTCACAACCTTTATTTATTGTGACCGAGGGATTTATGACTCATCTACTTGATATCACACATTCAATATTATTTCACACAGCAATGAACACCACGTATCTACACATGTATACTAAACCTCACCGGCACACCCATCGGACGCACAAACCCAAACAATCAGACTTCTCTGCCGGTTCCCCGACATTCTTTTCTCCGCTTAGTCTCCATGGCTTCCGGTATTTGTTTTCTGAGACTTTCCTCGCTTTGTGTAATCTTTGCATAAAAGATCACATCACTGTGAGCGATGTGAGACAGACAATCAATTATCAAGACGTGTCATAAAAGGTTATAGCTACCCTCACTGGCTAGCTACCGATCAATCAGTAATATAAATAAGCCGTATTTTATAATTCACATATTCTTATTCCAAATAGCCAGGTTACTGCAGGGAATTATTCTTTATCTCAATTTTTTTTTAGTGAAGTTTTTCGCTTTGCATTTCACATAGAAATTGTAAGAGGTTGTTTGGCAATACCGGGGTTGTCGACATTCCTTATAAGATACTATTAATATACACGTTTAACAACAATATATTGTTATTTCCTTATAATTGTGACATGTGTAACGGTTTCAGTATAATTTTAACCACTTCATATATTAATATTAACATATACTAATGATGGTAAAATCGTAGCCAGTCACGAGCCTTATTGGGCTTATAAAAAAACAGAAAGATTCGGCAACGAAATTTAGGCGTATATGGTTGGAATTAACGCTGGCTGTTCATATGACATATATCTACTATCTATTCAAACCACTTGCGGTGAAAATAAACTCAACTATCTATTGCACAAGGAGTTTTAAAAGTAGAAATAAATAACTAGCCAATATCAACATAACGCATCACACTAAAAAGTCAACCACAATCATTCAGTCACCACAACTGTATTGTTAATCCAAGCTATTGTGAATGTCAGTCCCTCGCGAAGGGAACACGGAGCTTCTATTTCGACTGTGAAGGGATGGCGGGGAGGACGGCCATACCAAAGGAGAGCATCCCACCAACAAACAAACTTGTAAATTGTACGGCACGGCTCCGTCTGCCGAAAGGGGAAATGTTATATATACATTCCAGTTTATGAGCTGCTTGATGAACCATACCCTTTATGTGACTAGTGAGGGTGAGTTGATTAGCAAACTGTACACCTAGGATGCTTATTTCTCTGGTCAGATCGAGCCTTTTCTCCTCAACGTTGATGATGGAGGAAGCTGACAAGTCCAGTCAACGGGATATTAATCTGACTGATGGTATATGGCTCCAG
>NC_061840.1:11285615-11290615 GCF_019202785.1 Penaeus chinensis
CCTTACCATTATCATCACTATTACTATCATCGGTCTTGTCATCATTCTTATAAACGTTTTTAGCCCATGTTCTTAAAATTCCTTTCCGCAGTATAGCCATCATCAACACAAGTATAACCCTTACTCTCACTATAAAGGCACTGAAGAAGTGTGAATTCCGCCTTCAGGAGAGCGGAGGCTGAGAGAGACGGGGACGGGGGAAGGGAGGAAGAGGAGGAGAAGCAGAGAGAAGTGGAGGAGGGAGGGGGATGAGAGAAAAAAAAAGAGGAAGGGAGGGGGAGGAAAGAAGGAAGGAGGGAGGAAGGGGATGGAAGGGAGAAAAGAGGAGAAAGGCAAAATTGGGTGAAGAACAAGAAAATATAGACGAAAACATTATGTGTGTGTGTGTGTGTGTGTGTGTGTGTGTGTGTGTGTGTGTGTGTGTGTATACACGCGCTACAAAGACAAAAACAATATCAGCTTTACCTTAAAAAAAAAAAAAAAAAAAATGCTGGGTACGAGTAGGTATAAGGATTATTCAACCCGTGTCTATTTCTGTCGCTTACCCAGCTTCGAAACAGCGCAACAACAAGCTTTCTAAGGGCAAGGTATAAAACGCGGGGGTTCCCTTGTTCATTTCAAATTTCAAGCTTCGTGATACGCATAATGTCAGGCAGCTCTAAGATGTTGGACAAGGTGACATATATATTTCCTCTCGGTATTCTCTCCGTCATATTCTCCTTACTGCCTTTCATTTATCTCTCCTCTGTTTTTTTGTTTTTGTTTTTCTCTCCATTTGTCTAGCATCTCCAACTCTCTGTATTCTTCTCAGTTCACGTTCGCTGTCTACACGGTTTTATCTTCTGTGCTCTTAACATGTTTATTTATTATGGGTATTCTCTCATGTCACTTTGTCAGTGCAATGCAATCACCTCTTTTTTCTTCTTTTTTTCTTGTTGCCATTTCTTCTCTCCAAAGACAAAGGTTTCATCCGCGATAGCAAAGTTCCACCTTTCCTTGCATCTCCTATTTTCAGTTTATTTATTCCGCTTCTTCCTTGCCCATGTGTGGGGTAAGAATCTAATTAATTCCCCTCTGCTAATTGTCTCTCATCCTTTGCCAGCGATGAGGAGAAATCCTTATCTCTATACGGGTCAGTTGCAAATATCCGGTCTTTGTGCAACTTCCCTCTACACATCTTGGTCTTTCACTCTGCCCTTGAACTTTCTCTCCGCCAGTGAATGCCGTCTGTTCATGCGCGTGGGCCTCCTCCGTGAATTTCCGTCAGCCGTCGTAGGTTAGATATTAAATTCATCGTTAGTTTACGTTTCCACGGGTTTTCCCAGTTCTGTCATAACGCTCGTCTCCTGTAATTATATTGTGGTAATGGCGTAAATTCTTATGAATCATATCAATATGGCCCCCGAATTACCTTTGGCTACATTAGCGTCATTTTCGTTACCTCTGTTATGCATTAGTCTATCCGACCAGATCGAACAATATTCAACGCCAAGCCTTTTCACTGCCCGTCAACACATGTTACGGATAAATTGTGCTAAAGTACGAGACACAATGCTTCCATCCTAAAGACAATGAAACAGCTACGGTTCTCCACTAATCTGTTCTCTTTGTATTAGTCTTCGATTTAACAATTTTCGGATTCAAAATATCACAGTGATATCCGTCAAGAAGGCTGCATTGTTATGCAATATATGGAGCTGCGATTCCTTGCTAGAGTTCCGTCGAGCACCATTAGGCTTCCGTAAAGGTCATGGAAAAAGTAAAATGGAAAATAAGGACATTTAATTAATGAATAAAAAAAAAAAAAAATAACAAGCATAAGTAGCGCATTGAAGGGAAATTGTATAGAGTTTTGTTGATTTTACTGTATCATAGATTATACATTTTGTGTGTGTGCTTCGCTCTGTGTGTATGTATGCACTTATAAATGAATGCCCGTGTTGCCGTTTTGTAGAATTTCGTTTCCTAAAGAAGGCAGATAGTAACAATAGAAGCAAATGGTAACTAGGCGTGGAAACTGTCCATATCTACATCAGTGTGGAATAAACATTCTTCTCCCAGAAAGACAATACCATGAAGGCAAAGACAAAATAACTAGCGAAAGCAAATTAATTTCGATCAACTAACAGCTTGTTTGGAAACCAGTTACTTGAGGGCGTGAAAGCTGGGAGTCTATATAGACCTTGGCATAAGCAGGATTGTTTCCCATCTATGAGTTTGAGTCTAATTATGAATGTGAGAGATTGCATAAAACCTCTTCCTGAGAAAGTTTACCTCGGTATGTGATATGGTACGTGAACAGGCACTTGAACAATGAATATATAACTGCTGTATGTTTCTTCTTACCCAGAGACCTACCACGCAGTCAACAGTGCTGCCACCAAATCACCTACTGAGTAGTAACATGCTGGGAACACTGTGTTGCTAACCGGTAAACAACTCATGACCGACATTGTCATTTTTTCCGAATAATGTCTTCAATCAGTCCAAGCCTCAGGAGTGCCCCGTCTTGCACCACCGATGCCATTGTCTCATCATCTTATCTCTTTATTTGATTGTCTATCCATTCAAATATTACCTTTTTTTATCAGCTTTGTAACATATGTCATTCCTTGTTTATCTTTATACATTTCATTTAACTTCCAATCATTATTTTACATGGTTACATATATCTTTAGTCATTTTATGTCTATATTTTACCCCTTTTTTGTTTTAGCTTCCCTCGTATATGGAATTTATGTTATTAATTCATAGACACTGCAGCCTTTGTTTGTGTCACTGATGTTCATTCTTCCATTTCGTTTTCCATCGCCTCTTTGCCTCTCTCATCCTTTAATGTATCGCCTTGCTATCATCACTTAGCTCAGTCTTTCTCCCAAAATAATATCAGCTACTGCAAGCACCATATTCTGGCATTATCTGCATTCCATACAGCTCAAGGAGCACCACACTGCCATAGCGATGACGGAAGGTAAACTAGGAACTAGAGGTCGAATTTTCCCCATAGCTCATATTGTATGACTATGCTAGTGGCGGTAATCATGTTATAGTCGCCATACAAACTCTCCCCCCCGGCATTTGACTTTCTGCCACAGATAGTTCAGATTCAGCGCTCTATCTGGGGCTGCCCACCAGTGGCGACACGAGGATTCTAGAAATTGAGCCAAATGGAAATATAGACTTGGGACGTAATGTTCGATAAGCTTATGTTCTTGATACAGTAATTTAGCTGAATGCTATCCAAGAACGGGTGATATGTATTTAATTACATATGGTACATATAAAGAAGTAATAAAGGCCTCCACAGCTGGAATAAAGATTAGTTACGTTCAAGCAAGTAACTAATTTCACTCAACATCCTCTCGCATTGGGTTGAGCTGCCAGTCACTTCCATTTCGTGTACAGCCATTTTTGAGGTTATATATAAAGAGGAATATGAACAATATTATGAAAATTCTTTGGCGAGGCCCTACTGCCCTCCCATTCAGTACTTAGAAATGGTTACTTTCTTTAAAAAAAACGAAGAAAGAATTGGGCTTGATTGGGCTGGACACACCACTGCCAGTAGCCTTGACTCTGGCTTTATCAAATTCTACATTCATCGAATTGTATATCAGTGACTGTATCATATGCTTCAGTTAAAACACGTCATTTCTTTCTGTCGGTATTACTTGAGGCCTACTACATCTATGTACTGTTGTGCAGTTATACAATGCAACAACTTTCTTGCAACATCACTCAACAACATCACTCCTCGTTATTGCCAATGTTCTTGCAGCCAACAAACCAATTCTCAAACTAATCTGAGTCTCTTTAACAACACCTGCTCTTGATGCAACGGCCCTCATCTTGACACAGGGCTTGGTATGCCTCTGCAGATTTTTATCAATTACTAGACATTCCATACAGTTCAGAGGTTGTTCCTCCTGCAGCGACCTCGCTCCTTTGTCTGGGCCTGGCTTGTCTTCCCACTCGCTAAATTTTAATACAATTAATGATAGAAAAAATAACAATGGTGATAATGAACAGAATGTTAATGATGATGAGAGTGATGATGAATAATACTTACCATAATTCATTCACAAAGACATTTACGATAACAATACCTATAAAAATCAAATCAATAATATTAGTGGCCACGAGTATAACAATGACAATGATATTAACGATAAAACTGACAACAGTGACTTTTGTTTTTTATTTTCTCAAGGACCTTGCGAAATTCATGGATGAGTCAGGAGATGCTGGCGTCATTTACTTCAGCCTCGGAAGTATTGGTCGAAGCTCTGATATACCCAAGATGTACAAGGTAATGTAATAGGATTTATCTGTAGTATCGTAGTGGTAGGGGGAATTATTGGCAACCACGGACAGTGGCATTTAACAACTCTTTCCAGTACAGTAAAAATACACTGGATCAGTAAAAGGATCATAGTGGTAGTGCATACTTATGTGCCTGCATTCGTTGGCACATATGTTTCGAAAGGTGCAATACGGGTGAAATCCAATATATATGTGTGTGTGTGTGTGTGTGTGTGTGTGTGATGCTAATTGTCTCCTTCATTATGGTTACCATTTAACTGTGTGGAAACCCTTTGTGGTAACCCGGAATTTCATTACCCATGACAGGAAAGGAGAATAAGAGAGAAGGAGGAAAGGAGAAAGGGGAGGGGGGAAAGGGGAGAGAGGGAAGGAGGAAAGAAGAGGGGAGTGGAAGAGGAGGAAGAAGGGAAAGAGGAGGAATGGGGAAAAGGAAGGAGAAAGAGAGAAAGAAAGGGGGAAGGGGAAGGCTGGGAGAAGGAGAGAAAGCGAGGGTAGGGGAAAGAGAAGGAAGAGACGGAGTTAGATGGAAGGAAGGGAAGAGAGAGACAACAAGAATAGGAGAGAAATGGAGAGGAAGGCGCGAAAGAGCGAGTTAAGAAATGGCTTCCTTCCCCTGAGCGGCGACCCACATTCTGACCACACTGCTCATGCGCAACAGTCTGTTCATTGAGGCTGCA
>NC_061840.1:11295615-11303115 GCF_019202785.1 Penaeus chinensis
ACAAGCACCAACAACAGTAACAACAAAAACCACAACCCTAGTGAACACGAGTGAGCCCCCGTCATCGCCGAGCCTTCCTGCCAGGCCCCTACAGCCCCTCCTTCCTCCCCAGCTACAGGAACTGCATGCGGGCGATCTCGGCGGCGCTGCGCGACCAGAGGGAGACTCCGGGCGAGCGGGCAGTCAGGTGGATGGAGTACCTGATCCGACACAGGAATTCTACCTTCTTGAAATACCCGGGCAAGAGGCTGCACTATCTTCAGTACGTTATGCTGGACGTGTGGGCGGCGTGGGCGGCTGTGTTCGTGCTGTGGGCGTGGCTGGCGTGGACTTGCGTCAGGGGGGGGTGTCGGAAGTGCAGGAAGGAGAAGAGTGAGTGAGGGAGAAGTGACGTAGCACTGTATTATTGTTATTGTTTTTATTATTTTTTCCGTATCATTATCATTCGTGATATCATTATTTATGTTAGCAATAGTATTATGATTGTGATTAGTATTATTATAATTGTCCATCAAACTGACTTTCTGGAATATTCAAACAACCATACATTATTTATCCACTCACCGAGTGTATCGATTCTTATAGTATGATATTTTTTATCATCACAAACTTTCATATAAATTGTGATAAGATACACAGTTTCATCAACACAAAGTCCTGAACATATATTGTAATAAGATAAACAGTTTCATGAACACAACTTCATCAATATAAGTATTATCATCCGCGACAAGATCAACAATTTCATTAACAGAAGTTCAATTTCAACAGTAACTCATACTTTGAGTCATGATATATTTAGATATCAGAAACCATATTGTTTAGTGATCTTTCTAAATTTGATTTCGGTTCTAATTATAAAACAAATAACTCGTTTCGTTGACTAGAAAACTCTTCCAGAGCATTGGTAGCCATATCAATACTAAAGTTCCTCCCCTATATATCTCAGTAAGTAATCAAGGATTTGTTTATATATTAGTAAGGAACAAGAATATGAACAGAACATTGCATCTCAGCCGGTAAACATTTACCTGAGTGAGAGTAAGCTGCTGTGGTTATAGGTAAATACACAGTATCAAATTACTCTTTACTAGCGGAGTCAACGGAGGGTGTATTGCGGTCATGACGAAGCGATTGAGATTTGCGGAGTTCTAGCTTCGCCCGGGCCTTCTATATATGGCCCGGCCTGTGTCAGCTTCTTATGGCTGTCTCATTTTGTTCTCTGATACTCGGACCTTACCGTGGGATTGCCAGCAGGCGCTCCTGCCGCCATGGTGTAAGCATATCGCATAACTTTTTTACCAGCACGGCGGCTGTTGTAGGCGGTCCCGGACTCAGGAATTGTGTATGCTCATAATTCTCTAAGTAATGTACCAGTGTGGCGTTCGGCTCGCCGCAGTGCATGCAGCACCTTTCTTCACGGTTTATTTTCTCTATGGTCTGTCATGTACAGTGGAAACCTAGGCGCATTCTGTGAAGAATGACTTTGGTGCCTCTGTTGATTATTTCAGAGAGTGCCAGTGGCGTCTGAGTACCAGCTGGCCGAGGGGGAGGATCTCGTTCCTCTCTGTGAAACTGCAGGAGGAAGGTACAGGCGGCCGCAGTACACTTCTCCTTAAGTAATTTTCGGCTTGGTTTTATGATCAGTGACGGCTAGTCTGTCAGCAAGCTCGTTCCATCTGATGCCAATGTAGTTAGGGACCCAGTTAATGATTATTCTTCTACCCTGAGCAAGAATTCTTTGTGCTATGGTAAGTATTGGCTGAAGACAGTCAATGGCTGCCCTGGATGTATGACCACGTGTCCTTTCCTTAGGGACACGTGGGCTAGGGCTCCCATGATTGCAACTGCCTCTGCCTGTAGCGAGGAGGTGTTGTCTGTTACCCTCATAGATTGTGTGGCATCCCTTGCTGCAAAGCCGGCGCCTTCAGTGTGGCTCAAGGGATCGACCGATCCATCCGTGAAGTATGTTCTACTACCCGGAGGAGGACAAGGTGTGGGGTATTGGATCTTTTTCATTGACAGGCTCATTATCTTGAACTCTATCAAGGTTTGTGCCCACGGCGGGGCTTCGACAAAGTCAGGGGGGGGGGGGGGTTCCATGCCTTTATTAAGGAGCTGTTCTTTGAGCTGATAGCGTATCAACACCCTGGCTGTGTGAGACAGCCAGTTGTTTGCTAAGAGCTCATTCTCTTGTTCTAGGCGTCTGACTAATTTTTGTCTTAGTCTTGTGTTGCTGGGAGCCTGGATGACCTTTGACAAAATTTGTGCTGCCATTAGATCGATTCGTGAGTCCAGGGGGAGGTTGAGGACCTTTCGTCCACCTTGGGGCACCCAGAATGATCCTGGCAGCTTCATTTTGGATTGTCTCCAATTTGTCTTTGTACTTTTTCTTTGTGGCAATTAGAGCGACTGAGGCATAGTCCACAAATGGCCAGACGGCATGTACATAGAATTATCTTAGTACTTTGTGTCTGGCTCCTATGCATCTCCCAGTCATGACTTTCATGACAGACAGTCTTGCTTTGGTTCAGTCAACCAGGTATTGGGCCTTCTGGAAGGAGAGGGTCCAGTCTATCCTTACCCCAAGGTATTGGAAGTCATGACCCATTCCAAGTCCACTCCCTGGATTTTCAGACTTGTGCCTCAAACTCTCTGTCTCAGAGCCATGGCTTTGGATTTGGCTGCAGAGATCTTTAGTCCTGTCCTAAAGCACAAGGTCCAGACAACGCTGGGCTTTATTCAGGCAATATGGTCCAGTGGAGGTGATAGCAAGATCGTCTGCATACGAGATGACCTTGCACCTCGCTGGGAGGTTTATGTTGAGGATGCAGGACATTAAAGTGTTAAACAGTGTTGGACTGAGAACCCCACCCAGTGGCATTCCATTTTCTAGTGGCATGTGCTGTGATAAGTGACCCTGGAATTTAACTCTGGCAGTTCTGTTCCTGAAGTAGTCACCTATCTAAGCCAAGAGCTGATTCCCTTCTGGATCAGGCTCTCCTGAATGGCAAGAGGACTTGCTAACTCAAAAACCCTCTCCAGGTCAAGGAATACTACCACAGATGTGCCCGTGCTCGGAGGATGGCATTCCTTGTGGAGAAGCCTTTGATGTTCCACTGTAGTATGCTTAGGTTGTGTGTCATGATGTTACTTGGTGAGAGTTACATCAGAGACATCGTCATATTCGGATTGAGAGTCGGAGTCTGACGACTCCATTGCGAAGTCTTCGCTGGTTAAGGGGTCTTCGTCTGTTGTCAGACTATCCCTGGGTCCACTGGGGGGTGGAGAGTCTTTGGTAGCTCTGACTTAAGTTAGTTTTCTCTGTTCAGGCTTTTTTTGTGTTTTTCTTTCCTGGCCTTGCCTGGGGAGGGTCGGCGTGCTCTGGCTCTGGCCGCACAGTATCAGCCTGGGTTGGCTCTGCCTGTGAAGGCATGGCCTGGATTGGATTGGGGAGGGGACTCTCGTCCTTGGGTGAGGGTGGGGCTGGTTTCGCTCTCTCCAGCTTTCTTCCCTTCAGGACTGCGACAGTCTCGGTCATTGGCGTCATGGCGACCGTGACTGCCTTCTCGGCCTCTTCACTCGACCTCCCCAGGGCTGTTGCTACTGCTGTGACTGCAGCAGTCAACAGGAGAGTCGTATCTTCCTCATTAAAGAGGAGATGATCATCTCTTGGGGAGGGTTTTGTAGGGCTCTTTGAACCTTTATTCCTTTGGTTCTTTTTCTGCACTTTTGGTATGGCCGGAAACTCCTTTTTATTGGAGACATCCGATGTCGGCTGGGAAGCGGCTTCCTTCCTCTTTGGAGGTCGGGAGGCCTTTTCACCTTTGTTCTTTCCCCAGACATGGGTACCTGGGGGAGCGGGAACAAAGTCTTGTCGTGAGTCATGACTGGACTCCGCAGCTTAAATGAGTCAGGCGCGATGTTTACTCTCCGGTCAGGTCCGGAGAGCTAAGCGGAATGAGTTTTACGGTGTACCGATGTTTGTCGCGAGTTAGTAACCACATTGCTATGTAACCCAGGACCTGTTACAGTATTAAACAATGTAGAAAAATCATATATGGATGTATGTTTGTCTGTGTTTGTGTGTGAATATACATAGATATATCTGTGTATGTGTATAATAAATATATGTATACATATATATATACTTATACCTATATATGTATGTATACATGTAGGTATGAGTGTATGTATGTATGAGGTGATTTCGTGTATTTTTGTTATCCGGTGATTGGTGTAAATATAAGTTATTTATAAAATGGCTTTGCATTCCCTACCTTGTATACTTACATCAAATCACTCTAAAATCTACAATACTATAAAAAGGAAAACTAAAAGAAAATAATAAGAGTATACGATAGAGATGAAAACATACAATTTGCAAGGCAAACATATTGATGAATAATGATTAATTAGCAAATGTAATAAAGCGAGAACAGAAGAACTAGAATATAAATTAACAACGATCGATAATATTAATCCCTATAACAGAGGTAAGATATAAGAAATGCATAAGTAAACATAATTAACAATAATTAAGCAGAACTAACACATAAGAACATACCTTTTTCTGAGTGGACTGTGGACAAAGGATTAAAAGAAACGAAATTATATTAATAAATTGTATTACGCTTGACACCAAAATATATTAAATTAGAGGTAACTGTTAAGTTTCAAGCAGCCATCTCTTATAAAGGAAAATAATATATGCAAACGACAGAGCGAATAAATCTAAGAAACTTATCTTCTATTTACTTAAGTTGTAAATATAAAAGTTCTATGATACGCGTCACTATTTTAAAAATCGCCATCCGATATCCTTTCCTACCCTTTAGTAACCAAAACAATGATGCCGTTCGTTTGTTTATTTTTTTACATTATTTGTAATAATCTAATTACGTTCGCCGATATAGCCCGCATAAAGTTACATGAAGAATGTACGATATGTCTTCCCGGCATCACTCAACCCGCCTCGGGCGATGCACGGGTCAGCAGGAGCCTAGTCAATAAAGGAATTGAATGTAACGGCGTCTCCTTCACCCTGAGACACGTCCATGGCGCAGTGATTACAAAGCACCCATCAATCCGAGATGCCTACACTCGCCCAGAGCGCCGATGCCTGCTGTCCCTCGCAGCCCCGTGTCGGTGCTATCCCAGCCAAACGACATCACAGCATTGTAGTCAGATGTGGCTAACCATAGCGCACTGGACCAGGAAGACCCACGTCCAGGGTGTCTCCTTAGGCCGCCCCAGAAAATGCTTGGAGATGCCATTTGCAGTTTTCAAATAATCGAGGTGAGCCTTTTGTGCAAGTGGCCGCCGCAGGAAAGCTCATGACATCAGACTCCTCTGCGTCCCTGCCCTGCAGCGAGCCGTGGACGCCAAAAAGAGTGCAAAAAGAGGCGTTGCATGCCATAGGAAGCCCGATTCTTTGCTACTCCAGCTGGGTAGTGCAGTCAATTTCGTTTAGTGCATGCCAAGGGTTTCAGTGTGCCCAGTGCATTAAAATATTACAGAATATTCACTGCAGAAAATTTAACGTATACCAAATGTGTGACTCAAAAAGAGTGTTAACGCCCTTAGCGCCATGCATTGCTCTACGAGGCGTCCCGTGAAGACAAAGCTGCCCGCACACGCCAGAGAGGAGGGCAGCCACACTCCCGATGGTGCCGCCTCTGTGGTCAACAAGGCACAGGTCTCAAGGCCCTGTGGAAGCTATAACACACGCCCAGTTCGAGAATGCAATCAGCCTCACTTGCCAAAAGTGTTTCTGGCGCTCGAAATGTCAGAGCTATCAGGTGAAGTGAACGAAATGAGCTGTAGCCTCACCATTTTCATCACGCCATAGACGAAAGTTTTGACCAGGAAGAAAAAAAGATGTGCAGACATGTTGCATACAACCACATTTGTTGGAATCGGTGTTCCGAAAGTCCGAGGCTGGTTGAAACTGAAACTTCGAATGGGTTCTGCTAAGACCCCTTACAATGGAGATTTTGGTAGATTTAAAAAAAGACAGATATGCTGAAAGTTACTGAAAATATTGAATTTAGTGTAAGGAGAGGTTCGTTAAATTACAAATTAGAAATGAGTTAATTAATTATACTGCAGATGATGGGTTGTTAATGCCAGTAGACATGAATATGTAGAAAATGACAGCGATATAGTTAGGATAAAAGAACTTGAGCTACAGAATACACGACGTATGCGTGAGTTCGTATGAGCGCTGCATGTGTGAACTAGTTTCCCCATTAGTTCCCCCATTCCTAGAGGAAGCCGTAGACAATTATTTTCGAAATTTTGAGTAAATAGTAATTAGTTCTGATTGGCCTAAAGAACAATGGCCGTTGCTGTTTCAATCTGTGCTTACAGGTAAGGCTCAAGAAATGTACATGTCAGTGTCATTGACGGATTCTCGTGATATGATAAAGTGAAGATGGTTGTGTTAAATATATGCGAATTAGTGCCATAATTTGCTAAAGAGATAAATGATTTGCTTTCTCGTTGGTGTGTGAGTGATAAGGTGGATGATTACAATAAATTATACCAACTGATTCTTGTAGAAGAACTAAGAAATGTCTACCTGACAGAATTAAGGTGTATTTAAATGAAAACAGGGTTAAGGTGTTAGATGAAGTTGCTAGAATGACAAAGGATTCTGCTTTGATCCATAGAAATGTTGAAGGTCCAATGATATTTTAAATAATAAACAAAATAATAGATTTATAGGTGATAAGAGAGAGAGTGGGACCTGGTCAGAACTCTAGTAACGATAGAAAGAAAGCAGTTATATGCTTTAATTGCAATTTGCTAGATCATACTGTCAGCTACATTCTCGTAGCTCTTGTCATCACTAGATTTAAAGATGTAGAAAGTCCAATAGATGTCAATTTGCTTCCTGATACAGATTTAGACATGTAAGGGAAGGATTCAAGCCGTTTTGCTCAGAAGGAAGTACATCCCTGGTTGTGAAAAGACTTTTGTAATAAGAGATACAGCGGCGTCGCTAGCAAGGAAGACCTCGGATGCTAATGTCTTCTGGTATTGAGTGTGAGCATCCGATTTGCTCCGTTGTATAAGGATCACCTCAAATCTCATTTCTGTGATAAAGAAGGAACAGTGGGAGTGGTGCCTTAAACACCCATAGAAACTGTATCAATTATATTGGCAAAGCCTGACCTTGGTCAGGCTTGTGGAAGGAGGTGACTATGCCCCGTCGGTGGTCAGTGGAGCCGGGTTGTGGTAACTATAATTTAACTTTTATATTTGTAAGTTGACCTTATTTGTACAGTAGAGGTTTATTTCAATATACATATTATTTCTGGTGTGGTATGTGGGTATATGCTTGTGGATGAGGTGATTTTCGCGCATCTTTGTTATCCAGTGAGTGGTGTAAATATAAGTAATTTATAAAATAGCATTATACTCCCTACCTTGCATACTTAGGTTACTCTAAAATCTACAATACCATAAAAAATGAAAGCTAAAATAATGTAATAT
>NC_061840.1:11308115-11315615 GCF_019202785.1 Penaeus chinensis
TCATCATTATCAAGTATCCATAAGTAGGGAATAAAACAATATTCAAATTTGCCGTTTTTATTGTCATTATCATTATCAATATGTCTATTTTTTTTATTTTTTTTTTATAATGGTTGCTTTGTTATCGTTCTAAATTGTTACTTACACATTCATATCAATTATACTTACAGTTCTGTAAATATTAAATAGATATTAATTACCATTAGAAGTTCTTATCATTTAGTCTGTATAAATAAAGCAAATTAGTGAGTAAGATACATAATATTTTTTATATCTAAATCCACAGAGGACATAAATGTGTGGAATATATCTATTTACGGAGCAAAAGCAAAATGAATCGTCTTTTCTAAATAACCCGCGTGTTTCCTTTCTTTTTGTATATTTTCTTGTCTTATTTTGTTTCAACATTTTGTCTTCTTAAAATTCGCATTTTTTAAATCCAGGTTCTAGGAACAAATGACATTTAAACTACACGATTTATTTATTTATCTATATACCTTTTTTTATCAAAATGCAGGAAACTTACATTCCAACAATTTTTTTTTTAAAATCGGTTTTAATTTTGGTTCTTGCTTGTTCTGTCAAGCCTGGTTCCATACACAAACGGTTCAGTAAGAAGGCTTCCCTTGGCTTAAGGTGGGGTTCTAGAGCGCCCGGTTCCTTGAGATCGGTTCTCTTCGTTTTGAAAATGTGGGTCCTTAAAATCAGTTTTGGTGGGCCGTAAGTCTTGTTGAACCGCTATCTCTTTGGTTCCACAAAATCGGTTCTGGTTGATAAATAAACCCTGATTCCATACAGTCAGTTCTACTTAGTCTAGAATCTTTGGTTCCACAAATCGGTTCTTGATGATACATAAATGATGGTTCCACAAAAATCGGTTCCGGTTGACATATAAACCTGGTCCAACAAATAGCTCCTGGTTGGTCCATAAACCCTGGTTCCACGAAATAATTTCTGGTTGATATATTACTCCTAGCCTCCTAGACACCGTTCTGGTTGGTCTAAAACCCTCGGTTCCACAAAACGGTTCGGGTTGTCCACGCGGCCGTGTCCCTCGAAACCGGTTCCGCTTTCGCCGCGAGTGAGGAGAGCAATTCCCAAAACCAGCTGCCACTTCCTGCGGTTCGACTCTCCGGCCAGGGGTTCGCAGGCTCCGGTTCTCCCAAGGCGTGACCGGGGTTTAAGTGGCACTCTGAAAAGTAGGATTTTATCATCATCTTTGTACTTATAATTTTCGGATTATATTTATCGGGCATTTGGGGATTTTATTCCTTAGCCCAAAAAATAGTATTTTAGAGATACTGTAGTTATTTAAATTGGAAGTGCAGTATCTGTGACGTCATTGAAATTAAAGATAATGTATTCATTTGTGTTTGTGTGCGTGTGTGTGTGTGTGAGTGTGTGTGTGTGTGTGTGTAAAATTATAAATGATGATAATGATACTACTAATATTAAAAATGATGATAATATTGATAATGATAATAATGCTGATGATGATAATACTAATAATGATAATAATAACAACGATAATCATAATAATAATAATAATAATAATAATAATAATAATTATAATAATAATAATAATAATAACAATAACAATAATAATAATGATAGCAATAATAACAAAATGATAATGATAATAATAATAATGATGATAATGATAATAACAATAACAATAATAATAATAATAATAATAATAATAATAATAATAATAATAATAATAATAATAATAATAATAATAATAAAAATAAAAATAAAACAGCAACAACAACAATAATGATAAAATATATACAAAAATTACAATGATAATAAACATGAATATCAATAAAAAATGACAATAACATTAACAACAACAGCAACAACAACAACAAATAAATCCAACTCACCATCATAAGGGAATCCTTGATTAGGCCTCATTTTCATAGGCCTTCTGAAGCCTCCTCTGCATCACCTATTATTGCACGCTTCGAGGTTTGTTGCAAGGGGATATTGCACCGTATTGCAGGAGTTATTATGTACAGTTTTCGTGAGGTTGATATTTACTGCATAGCGAGGCTTTAAGAACAGTATAATAAGGATGATGATGATGATGATGGGGAAGGAGGAGAAGGAGAAGGGAGGAGAAGAGGAAGAGGAGATAGATAGATGATGAGGGGGAGGAGGAATAAGAGGGAAGGAAGAGGAGTACGAAAAAGAGGAGGAAGAGGAGGAAGTGAGGGAGAAGGAGATGAAACGGAAGAGAGGAGAGCAGGAGAAGAGGAGGAAGAAGGAAGAGGGAGAAAGATAGGAGGAGGAGGAAGAGGATGAGAAAGAGGATAGAATGGGAATTACAAGAGGGAGAGGAAAAGGAAGAAAAGGGGGAAGAGGAAGAGGAACAAAACGAGGTAGAAGAATGGGGAAAAAAAGGAAAGAGGGAAATGTAGGGAGAGGAGGAGGAGAAGGAGGAAGAAGAGTAAGAATTCAAAAGAATAAGAAATGAAGGGAAATAGGGAGGAAAAGAAGGAAAGGGGGGGAAGGGGAGAAGAAGAGGCGTAGAACAGTAATACTGAAAATCTCATTAAGATTTATACTGCGATGACTTTGATATCTGCAATAAGAACAATGGCGATGACTTTGATATCTGCAATAAGAACAATGGCGCTGACAGTAATTAACAACGGCAATACTAGTTTATAAAGATGATAATAAAGTAAGTTATACAAACACAACATTAAATTATTCAAGGTACAGTTAATATTACTAGTAATGATAATGACAATAAAAGCAATAACAAGAACACATAACTGAAAAAAAGAAACAAAAAAATAATATTCACATGCATGCAAAAGGCTTCTAAGCTTTAAAGTTTGTGTGCTTTATTTTCCTACGTGTATAAAGCTTCTGCAATCAGCCATGCTTCACTTTTAAGCTTGAGCTCAGTGTTCTTAAGCTTCCTCGCCACTTACTCAAAGTTTTATAGAAAAAGGTTCACCACATTTTTTTTTTTCTTTTCTTTCTCATGTCCCTCTTATTTCTTTTCGTTATTTGACCTTCTCATTCTCCGTCTGGAGCTAATTCAAATGCCTGTGGGTGCCATAAGCTTTTGTCCTAAAGCTTCGCCACTTGAAAAGAAAGCTTCATAAGCAAAAATCGCTGCATTTGGTAAGCTTCACGAAGGTACTCCACAACCGTTGACCAATTACTAACCACAAGCCAACGGTGGTGGAGTTACCAACATGAAGTCTGACCATGAGGCACACTTTCGCGTCGTGGGTGTTGCCTTGTGAGTCCAAGGGTGTTCCAAGATGCCGGATGCGTGGGGTTGTCTGGGTGTTCCAAGAATGCGGATGGATGGTCTGTTTGGGTGTTCCAAGATGGCGGATGGATGGGGTTATCTTCATATTATCTGGGTGTCCCGAAAAGTAATATTAGGTGTTCAGAGGAGTGAGTGTTTGACATATTGTGAAGGATGCCGTCGACGATCTAAGATGACTCTCATTTGGAGTGCTAGGATGACTTTTTGATGAACCATGAGGGTGTTTCAAGATGGCTGTCGGAAGGGACCGAGGGTGATCGAGGTTGGATACCGCGAAAAAAAAATATATTCTTAGGGTATTAAAAAGTAGCATGTGTAGGTTTCCCGAAGGAACCGCCATGAGTTCATACCTGTTTAAGTGTTCCATGATATTTGTCATGAGTTCGTGCCAAGTTCGGGTGTTCAAAGATGGCTGCCAAGAGACGCTCCTGTCTGGGTGTTTCAAGATGGCCTCCTAAGACATACTCATATGCGTGTTTTCCAAGATGGACGCCGAGAAGATAGAACAAACGTTATGTGTTTTAACTGAGACCACACATGCATGCACGAGATATCGAATATCCTCACGATGAACCTCAGCAATATGTATACGAAGTCATGCAAATATTCAGAAGCTGCGTTTGAAGCGTTTGTGACCTTACCTAACTTTTGAATAGAGGCGATTTTCCTGAAGATGAGAGTGAACTTTTGTCGACTTGAACTTACCGTCTTGTTTTTTCTTTCTTTCGTTCTTTCTGTCCTTTTCTTTTTTTTTTCTTACTCTCTCTCTTTCGTGACACGTTGGAAAGTTGTTGATTGTTTAAGTTTATATGTGAACATTTGACCAAATCATTTAGCTTACCTGCGTACAGAAGTTTGAATTTGACTGATAATAACTCATGCAAAAGGGGTATTATGTATCATGCAAAAATAACATTGATTATAAATATATACACAAGGGATCAGCTTGAAATTTAAACAGTATCAAGAAGAGATAGATAAGAAGAAATAAAACAAGAAAAACAGTACTTATGAATGTGTGAAGATAGATATGCATTAATCGAGAGTGAAAGAGAGAAAAAACGAGAAAGGGGAAGAAGAGAAAGCAAGAAGCAAAGAGAGAAAAATATAAAAAAAGGGAGACACAACGACGAAAGAGAGAGAGAGAGAGAGAGAGAGAGAGAGAGAGAGAGAGAGAGAGAGAGAGAGAGAGAGAGAGAGAGAGAGACAGCCAGACAGACAGAGAGACAGTGATTGAATGACAAAGAGTAAATCCTTAATAAAAGACGAAGAGAGGGGAGAAAGGGAGAGAAAAAGAAAGAGAGACAGAGACAGGGGTAGAACACAACAGGAAAGCAGGAGAAGATATAGAGAGGAGAGATGAGAGGCAAGGGAGAGGAAAGGGGAGGAAAGACAGACAGACAGAGAAAGACAGAGAAAATAGCAGAGAGGAAGAGAGAGAAAGAGAGAAACGAACAGAAAAAGAGAGAGAAAAGGACAGAGAGAAAGAAAGAGAGAGAGAGAGAGAGAGAGAGAGGGGGGGAGAGGGAGAGAGAGAGAGAGAGAGAGAGAGAGAGAGAGAGAGAGAGAGAGAGAGAGAGAGAGAGAGAGAGAGAGAGAGAGAGAGAGAGAGAGATTGAATGACAAAGAGTAAATCCTTAATAAAAGAGGAAGCGAGGGGAGAAAGGAAGAGAAAAAGAGAGACAGAGAGTGAGGGGGGGTAGAACACAACGGATAAAGCAGGAGAAGATATAGAGAAGAGAGATGAGGGGTAAAGTAGAGGGAAGAGAAAGATAGAGAGAAAGAGATGGACAGAAAAAGAGAGCGAAAAGGACAGAGAGAAAGAAAGAGAGAGAGTGAGAGAGAGAGACTGACAGACAGAGACAAAGTGACAAAGTTGGAGCGAGAAAGAGAGAGAGAGAGAGAGAGAGAGAGAGAGAGAGAGAGAGAGAGAGAGAGAGAGAGAGAGAGAGAGAGAGAGAGAGAGAGAGAGAGAGATCAAAGGAAAATTATATCATATATACCATATTTTAACAATATACTAAATGATAATTTGCTTAGTTCACTGAAAGACCTTTGAAACGCTAATAAGTCGAAGGGGAAAATGATAAGATGAAAATAGAAAGAAGTAATGGAGAAAAGTAAACGCTAACAAGAAGAGAAAAAATTCAAAATTAGGCTGTAAAACAATTAACCTAAAAGGAATGTGCAGCCAGTCTTGGAAACAAGTTATGCAGAAAACAGAAAAGGAAATATTCAACAATATGAACACTCAAAAGAAGAAAAAATAGGGAACATCAAATTCCGTTATCAAGTAAGTTAGACATAAGAATTCAATAAAGCTTAAAGTAAAGTCTAATTAACGTTTTTATAATCGTTTCTTAATGGAGTTCAAACAGGTTAAATCAGGGTCGAGATGTCGAGCTCCCAGTGTCGCCCGCCCTCGCGAAGTTCTCCTGAAATATCGATAAAGATCTCTTCAATCCTTTTATAACCGTCTTTTTATCGTTCAAGTCTTGCAAAGGTGCTGCTTTATGGTGATGATGAGTTTATACTAATGCGTGCAGAAGACGAGAGTTTGATTTGAATATCCATTCAAAATCAGCTTCTATTACCGAAGTAAAGTTCGTTGGTTCGTTAATTAACGGTAAAGATTCCTCTCGGCCAATCCAAGTTTCCTCACCTCATCAAGCTGTCCAATCGCAATGCTCCTTTTTTTATGCCAGCCAATAAACGCAGTTCTCTCATCCGTAACCAATCAGAATTCCTCGTCGCTGCAGCCAATGGCGTCGTTGTCATTCCGACGCGGGTTTCAATGGAGAGAAGTGAGTGCTCGCGAACGGAGCCACGAGGTCTGAAAGATAAAGGCTAATTTCAGTTTAAGAGAAGAAGGGGGTTGATTCAAGGAATAAATGCTTATATCATGAAAAGCTTAGATGCCTTTCGAAACGCTGAGAAAAGAACAGAACCAAATGTAATGTTCCTTTTTCTTCTATTTTCTTCTTACTCTCCTTAATTTTAGCTCTTTATGTAAACCACAAGAAAAAAAAAAACAAGCACATACAAAAAACTGGGCGTTACCCTTCACTGTCCGCGGAAACTGACACTGACACGAATTCGAGTCAATCCCATGTATTCGGACGCCATCACCATGAGCGACGCGTGCATTCGGACGCATCCCAGACGTAAAGCTCAAGGACAGACCTGCAAAAACAGAAGAAAAAAAATGAAACAAAAAAATAAATGAGACAACATGTAATATAACGATAAAATTCTAATTAGGGTGGAGATGGGAAGGGCAAAGAGAGCGACGAAGAATGAAGTTGAAATGACACAAAGGGTGGATGAAAACGAGACGAGGAGAGACCATGCATGATAATTAAACCGTATATAGCATCTGTCTCTCTGTCTCTCTCTGTTCTGTCTCTTTGTCTAGCTGTCTCTCTGTCTCTTTGTCTGTCTGTCTCTCAGTCTCTCTCTCTCTCTCTCTCTCTCTCTCTCTCTCTCTCTCTCTCTCTCTCTCTCTCTCTCTCTCTCTCTCTCTCTCTCTCTCTCTATCTCTCTCTCTGTCCATATAGACAGAAAAGGATATGCATGAACATGAACGTTCTTATCGGCTTCTATCTCATTCTCTGCCCCTTTATCCATCCTTCTACCTTTCTCTCACTCTCTGTCTATCTGTCTAACACAATAACCTGCTTTGCAGTGAGCGCCAGCCATCTCTCGTACAAGTGGCCGGGAGTGCTGGGATCAGTGAGCGGATCCACAATCATCGTCGACACATTTAGCTCACATTGATACGAGATGAGTCGACACTATTATCTGGTGTCCCTCTATTTGTTTCTTTATCTGTCTCGCTCTCTCACTCTCTCTCTCTCTCTTTATCCTTCAACGGTGTTCTTTGAAAATGCTTCATCTGTTGATTATCTTTTTTTAAAGAATAGTTAAAGTTTAAATTTCGGTTCTCGGTAAGCTTTGGTATAAAATTTTGATTGATTTCGTAATAGATCTTTGTTATAATTACCTGTTACATTATTCCACTTTATTTCTTCTGTTTGATTGTTTACTTTGTTTGTTTAAGTAACTAGCACTTTCCCTGTAGTTTGCCCTGACTGCGGTGTATTTGTTTATGTCTCTAAATTTGTTTATTTGTCTCTCTACGTCTCTCTCTTCTTACCTATCTCCCTGTTTGTCTCCTTATCTGTCTGTGTTTTTGTCAGGCTTTG
>NC_061840.1:11320615-11335615 GCF_019202785.1 Penaeus chinensis
TGAAGGATCCCCCCCCCCCCCCCCCCCCACAACCTCTCCAAGGATTAGGACTCATTTGAATATTCCTTGGACGTCTGTATGTGTTCAAGTACGTTCGTTTCTTCCTTCGCTGAAAAGAATCATAATAACAACAACAATATATATATATATATATATGTGCGTGTGTGTGTGTGAGAGAGAGAGAGAGAGAGAGAGAGAGAGAGAGAGAGAGGTGGAGAGAGAAAGAGAGAGAGAGAGAGACAGAAAGAGAGAGAGAGAGAGAGGGGGGGGGGAGAGAGAGAGAAAGAAAGAGAGAGAGAGGGGGGGGGAGATAGCCAGACAGACAGACAGACAGACAGACAGACAGACAGACAGACAGAGACAGAGAGACAGACAGATAGAAAAAGATAAATATATAGATTAACAGATAAACAGTCTGATTGATGGATATGCAAGTACACAGCTAGACAAATAGCCAGATGCATACATGAATATACATATAGTCCATATATACCCAGACATAGCATGTACTAGGATCCCACGAGAGAGAGTCAAGCAGCTCGAGCATAAAACAAATTTCGAATCGATCGTTCCCCGGGCATGACTCGGACGAGATTGCACTTCCATGTTGCAATTTGAGCAAAAATAGGTTTACGCGATCACCAGCCTTAAACACAGGCTTGTGACGTCACTCAAGGTAACATAGCGGTGCCGTGTTCGACTGGCTATCAATACATATATAAACCTTGTGTTATTTTGACTGAGTTGGATTGGTTTTGAGATGGTTGGGGGGGGGGGGGAGTAGGAATTAGAGGGGGGGGGAGGCAATGTTATTTTTAAACTGGATGTTCCTCTTTCCCGTTTTTTGTTTTTTTCTTTTCTTTGTCTGCGTGTCTGCGTGTCTGTGTGTGTGTGTGTGTGTATATATATATATATATATGTGTGTGTGTGTGTGTGTGTGTGTGTGTGTGTGTTTGTGTGTGTGTGTGTGTGTGTGTATGTGTGTGTGTGTGTGTGTGTGTGTGTGTGTAAGAGAAGTATTGAAGCAATAACAAACAAGCCAATATAAATAGGAATTATCAGATATTTTCGAGAAAGTGAAGAAAACGTTGTTAACATCATTAACTCTTCTCCCTTCCTTTCCCCTTGATTCCTCCTCTCACCTCTCTCCCCGTGTCCCATACCTCCCCTTCACTCCCTCACCTCCCTCCCTCCTCCTCCCCTTCACTCCCTCACCCCCTTCCCTCCTCCTCCCCTTCACTCCTTCACCTCCTTCCTCCCCTTCACTCCCTCACCCCCTTCCCTCCTTCTCCCCATCACTCCCTTCCCTCCTCCTCCCCTTCACTCCCTCACCCCTTCCCTTCTTGTACTAACTCTACAGAAACACCGTTACATCAGGTGACAGTGGAAGGGGGTGGGGGAGACGGGGGTGGGGGGTGGCCAGGTGAGACGGGGGGAGGAGTGAAGAGGGAGAGGGGGAGGGGAGGGGGAGGCACAGAGGCTATACGGGGGAAGGGGGAAGGGAGGGGAGGGAGCATTGGATGACCTTGGCGATGTGGGCCGCTGAGATGAGGGGGGGAGGGGGGGGGAGAATGGAGGGAGGAGAGGGAGAGGGGGGGGGAGGGACGGGGAGATTAGTCGGGTATCTCCCCCCCCCCCCCCCACCCCTTCCTCTTCTCCCTTCTGAGCCCTTCCTTACCTCGTTCTTCCCCTTTATCGTCATCTCCCTCTTCCCCCGTTCTGTTCTCCCTCGCCGTTCATTCCCTCCTTTAGCATGACACGATATAGTTGATATAAAAGAAAAGAGAGATGTCACGCCCCTCAAAAATACATAAACAAGATATGTAGATACACGAGAGAAGGAGATGAATATGTCTAAGCATAAAATTTTTAAAAAAATAAGTGAGAAAAAAAGAACATACTGAGAGAGAGAAAAACAGGGAGGGGGAATTTGCATAATTGAAAAACATACCAGTAAAAAGGACAAGAGAGAGACCAGCTCAGTAACAGTGATTAACAGTGCCAGGTAACAAGGCAAGTCAACTCATGAAAACCTTGACTAAAAAAAAAAAAACAAGAAAAAAACTGGAAGGTAGTTAGTGGTTACGTCAATCGCCCTCAGGGATACCAACCGTCAACGACCAGGCATACCAACAGGTAAGTATGCTGTCCTTACGTTTTTTTGGTTTTTTTTACATTTTCTAATATATACGTTAAATAATTATCATGCAATACTAATTCTATGCATCCGAGGAACAAGACTAGTCGTGTGGAAGCCAATCGGGGCAAGAACGCGTCCGAATGCGGTGTTTTACTTCTGCAAACAAGTTTTACTTCATGAAAACAGGATATTAGGCGCCAATAGAACCAGTTCGCGTAGTGGAGAGAAAGAGAGAGAGAGAGAGAGAGAGAGAGAGAGAGAGAGAGAGAGAGAGAGAGAGAGAGAGAGAGAGAGAGAGAGAGAGAGAGAGAAAGAGAGACAGACAAATAGACAGACAGGTAGGCAGAGGGATACAGAGACAAGCAGAGAAGACTCAGAGGAGTTCGAGGTGAAAGAATCAAAGTAAAATGCCCAAGACACTGTTGCTGGGTAAATGACTACCCCTACCTTTTTTTTTTTTTTTATACATCAACTTTATCTCCCTGTCCCTTCTCCCTCCTCCGCCCCGTCTCTTTTACAACCCCTATTTCCGGGTGCAGAAAGCGAGATGACGCGGAGGGCTCATCGAAGGGGGGAAGGAGTTGCCGCGCCGACGTTACGTGACCCGGATCTATACGCCGGGAAAAACCAAACTCTCCCGATCGTGTCTGGAAAGGATGGTCGCGCGGGCGGTCACGGCGCCGGCGCCTCCTCAGCCTCCGCACGTCTTCGGCGGGAGAGTCACGAGGGAATGAGGGGGGGGGGGGGAGGAATCAGGATGAGGGGAGGAGGTTGGAGGGGGGAGGAGGTTGGAGGGGGATGGGGTGGTGGAAGGGGTTGGGGGGAGGGAAGGGGAGAGGAGGGAGGAGGAGGTAAAAGGAGGATGGGGGGGTCGGAGGGGTTGGGGGGAGTTGGAAGGGTGATGGGGGGTGGGGGGTGGAGGGAGAAGGATAAAGGAGAGATTTGTCGGGAACTGGGATGGAGGAGCTAAGGGGGGGGGGGGGTGTATGAGGGAGGATGTGAGGATGTGATATATGTGCAATGTGAATGTGTGTGTTATAATTGTGTCTGTATATATGTATATATCTATCTATCTATGATATAAACATACATACATACTGACACATACACACACATATACACACACACACACACACACACACACAAACACACACACACAAACATACGCACACACATACATACATACATACATATATATAAATATATATACATATATATATACATATATATATATACATATATATATATATATATATATATATACACCAATGGACTCTTTCAATACTAATACCGTTTTCTACATTCAAGAGATCTTTGCCACAAGTTCCTCCCGCTGACTTCAACGCATCGCCTTGGTAGATAATGATCCACAAACCACTAACATGTTAAAAGAGGAATCACAGATCATTATCACTCCTATTGAACTCCAGCCAGGTGAACAGAGTGAAAAGATAATGGTGATCGAGAACTGTTCACTTTTTTATATTTCATATTTTTATATCGAATTTTTCTTCATGTGTCATCTTATTTATCGTATCTATTCCATTCCCTTACTTTCTCATCTCCTTCATGCCACTCGTTCGTCTTCTTGCCTATCTTCCCTTTGCCCTTTTTCTCTGGCTATGCGTCTGTATTCATTCATTCTTACCCTTTCCCTTTTCTCTTACCCTCCTCCATTCCCCTTCTGCTTTATTCCTCCATCTCTACCTTTCCCCTTTTCTTCTAATCTCTTCCTTTCTTCTTCTTTCCATCCTCCCCCTCCTCTCCCCTCCCTTTTCCAATCCCATTCCCTTCCCCATCTTTCCCTTCTTCATTCTCCTTCCACATTGTTCTACTTCCTCACTCATTTCTACTCATTTAACGCCTCCATCTCTCTTCCCCTCCCTCCCTCACTGCCTCCCGCTCAATTCCCCACCCCTTCCCTTCCTCCCAACCCATTCCATCTCCTCTCCTCCTCCTCCTCCCCATTCCTTCCCATCCCTGTTCCCATCTCCCTTCCCCCTTCCTCTCCTTCGCCACTCATTCCTCCCCATCCCATCCCCTCTCCGTATCTCCCACCCCTTCCTCCCCATCCCACCCCATCCCCCTTCCCCCTCCCGCCTCCCTCCCCGCCCTTCGGGATGGAGCAGTGAGAGTGAGCGCGAGCGACCCTGGCGATCGGAGCCCGCCAGGAGGCCTAACGGAGTCCGGGTGCCACCTGCCTCGCCAAGGCTGATGCACGCTCAGGTACGCACGAACACACGTGTGGGTGGGTGTCCTGAGGGGGGAGGGGGTGCCTGTGTGTCTATGTTTTGTGTTGAATACGCGTGTATATGTGGGTTTCTGTGTGTGTTTGGATACACACACACACACACACACACACACACACAGACAGAGAGAGAGAGAGAGAGAGAGAGAGAGAGAGAGAGAGAGAGAGAGAGAAAGCGAGATGGACAGACAGACCGTCAGGCAAGGACAGACACACACACAGAAAGAGACAGAAACCTGTTCCCCTTCAGCGCCTGCTAACACAGACAGCCGCCAACACAACACATAATGGGATAACTTGTCATGCACAGTCATACAGTGTACCAGATGGCACGCATGACGATATATAGAGAAGAGACAATAATAGTATGCCAAAAGTAGCAATAGCAATATAGATGACACTAATAACAATATAAGTAACGATAATTATAATGATAACACCATTATCAGTGGTCATGATTATAATGATAAAAACAAGAGTAAGTCTACTATTCCTGCCTCTGATTCCTGCTAGCAATAAGGATGATGATGATGATAGTAATAATGATAATAGTTGATAGGGGTAATCGTATCAGTGATGATAATGATGGTAATAGTCAATTCCCATCATCATTATCATTATTGTGTCATTTTTAATTTTATTTCTTATATTATTTTGAAAAGGAAGCTTATGATAGAAACATAAACGACGATAGTAATGCTTATAATGACAAGAGAGTTTAGAAAAGAGTACATATATCTTCACTGATATAAAAGGCACTAATTCAGTTTCATGTACCTATATCACTCCATTACTTATTTTGTCTCTTTCACTTTCTCTTTTCATCTTCATTTCTTCTCATTCTTATTCTTCATTGCAAGATAATTTTCGAAATGTATGTTATAATATCAATAAATTGAGCAAAGAACATTCCTACGTTGCATATAATTATCATTATTCATATAATATATTACATGTACACTTATATTACAATCACGGAGAGACTGTTACTAAGGAGGAGGAACAAAGGGGAGGAGGAATGGAGGAGGAAAGATAGATAGAGGAGGAATGGAGGAGGAAAGATAGATAGAGGAGGAATGGAGGAGGAAAGATAGATAGAGGAGGAATGGAGGAAGGAGTGCGAGGGGCAAGAATGGGAATAACAGAGAGAGAGAGAAGAGGGGAAGAGGAAGAGGAGAAGAAGGAGGAAAATAAGAGGGCGATTGGGAGAAGGAGAGGGGGATAAGTGGGAGGAGAAAAAGGGTAGGAAGAGTAGGAGGAGCAGACGGAGGAGAAAGAGTAGGAAGACGAGAAGAAGAGAAAGAGAGTGGAAGGAGGAAAAGGGAATAAGAGCGGGAGGAGGAGAAGAGGGAGAAAGAGTGGGAAGAGGAGAAGGAGAGGGAAGAGTAGGAGGTGGAAGAGTACGAAGACGAGAAGGAAGAGAGAGAGAGTGAGGAATGTGAGAAGGAGAAGGAGAGAGTTGAGTGGGAAGAGGAGCTAGAGAGAAAGAAGAGAAGGAGACGAGAGTAAATAGGAAAGGAAAAAGGAAGATCTGAGGAAGCGTAAGTGAAATCCATAGTCACAGAGTGAAGGGGAAAGGG
Source organism: Penaeus chinensis (assembly GCF_019202785.1). Classification (NCBI taxonomy): domain Eukaryota; kingdom Metazoa; phylum Arthropoda; class Malacostraca; order Decapoda; family Penaeidae; genus Penaeus; species Penaeus chinensis. The sequence continues at coordinate 11,326,584 of NC_061840.1, forward strand.
AAGGAAGAGAAGAAGGGGGAGAAAGAGAAGGAAAAGAGGAAGGGTGAAAAGAAGAGAAGAACCGGGAATGGTAAAAGAGAAGAGAGATGATGAAGGAAGAGAAGAGAGAATGGTAAAGAAGAGAAGGGAGAAGTACAAAGGAAGAGAAGGAGAGGGAAAGGGAAGAAGGAGAAGAAGGAGAAGAAGGAGAAGAAGGAGAAGAAGGGGGAGGGGGAGGGGGGATAAGTGGGAGGGGGAGGAGAAGAAGGAGAAGAAGGAGAAGAAGGGGGAGGGGGAGGGGGGAGAAGAAGGGGGAGGGGGAGAAGAAGGGGGAGGAGGGGGAGGGGGAGAAGGGGGATGTATAGTAGCAGGTACACGTCTCCTTCACGACTCGCTCACCTCGCAACAGGTGTCGGCCGTGGGGGGTGGGGGTGGGGGGTGGGGGGGTCAGGGATGAGAGGTAAAAGGGGTTATAGGGGGATGAGGGGAGAGAGACGGGGGGGGGGGTAAAGCAGGTTATAGGAAGAGAGGGAAGGAAGGAGAGAATGGAGAGAGAAGAGGGCAGAGCATACCAGAAGAAGTGAATAGAGAAAGAGTAAGAGGGATAAAGGGTATAAAAGATAAGAGGAAAGACGTAAGAGTACTAGCAAAAGAGGGAGTGGAGGAGGAGGAAGAAGAGGAGGAGGAGGAAGAAGAGAAGTAGGAGGAGTAGGAGGAGGAAGAGGAGGGGATGGAGAAGGAAGAGGGAGAGGAGGAGGAGGAGGAGGAGGAGGAGGAGGAGGAGAAGGAGGAGGAGGCGGGAATGAGAGAGGAAGGGAGGAGGGAGAGAAGGGGGAAGGGACAGGGGGGGAGGAACATAAAGGAGACCTGAATAAAGAGTAGGTTGCCTTCGCTTCAGTGAGGGGGGGGGTAGAGAGGGAGGGGGGGAGGAAAACGGTGGAGGAGAAGGAGGAGGAGGAAGAGGAGAAGAAAAAGAGTAAGAGCAGGAAGGGAAGAAGAAGAAGAGGAGGAGGAAGAGAAGCAGGAGAAGAAGGGAAAAAAGGAAGAAGAGGAGAAAGATCAGGTGGAGGAAGAGGAAGAGGAGGAGGAGGAGGAGGAGGGGGAGGGGGAGGAAGAGGAGGAGGAGGAGGAGGAGGAGGAGGAAGGGGAAGAAAAGGAGTTCAAGGAGATATATGATTAGAAAAGGGTAACGGGAAGACAACGGGAGGGGAGGGGAGGGGGGAGGAGGGGGGAGGGGTGTAGAGGGGGGGAGATCGTAACCAGTTTTAGAGACAGATTTTTTTTTTCCTTAACTTTTCATAGACGGTACACAGCATATCCGGAATAGGCTTATATGGCTACAACGAACGCCACTTTGCTATAACACAACACGACCTTTCATAGTCTAAGTTGCCTTTTTCAAGTACCGTTTACGAGAGGGAGAAAAAAACTTCGCCGAATTGCCAACTGCAGGTGTAATTACCGAGCAAAAGTAAGACAACTTCATTTTTTTATTGAAACACTTGGCTGCTCTTACAAATAAGGCGTGTGGCTACCTCGTGAAGCTAATGTAAATGTTGAGCTTTAAGAAAGACTGTTGTAGTAATTATTGGTATGGCTATATGGTATACTAAAGGTTCTATGACGTTATATTATTGTCATATACAGTATTTCATATCTTATGTATGTCTGTGTTTGTATGTGTATGTATATGCGAATTTGTTTATAGGTATGTGTACGTAAATGTATGTGCAACAAATATACATTTAATGTGCAGACAAAGAAATGCTAATTTATAAGGGGCATAGATGGCAGAGATAAAAAGAAACTATAAGAGATTCCCCTATCCATTTAGCCCTCAAAAGATGCGTCAAGTATGGTCGATTTTGTACAAGGTCGTTTGGTTATATCAGCGGGAGGTCAGCTGTGGGGGAGGGGGGGGGGGAGTTAAGGGGGTAAATGCTCGTTTGCGAAGCCTTGTCTGACCTTTGCCCTCTCTCGTCTTCATCGTGTGACCTCTCCTTCCCTCGTATTTTTCCTTCTCTCATTTTTATCGTTGAATAAATTCTCTCTGTATTCATAATTCATTTTTGTACCCTTTTGCCGTTAGTTGTCGCATTTTCCTCTTTCTCTTTGCTTCATCTATCTATTAATTCAACATACATAATTGTGTCCACTTTCCTAATCATTTAAATACATTTATTTGTGTCGGTGTCTATCTGTGTCTGTTCGTGTCCGTGTGTCGGTCTGTCTGCGTATGTGCAAGTGTTGTGCGTGCCCGTGTGCGAGCGTATATCTGCTTGTTTTTTTACACATGCATGAATCTCGTCCAGGTATACCCCGAGTGTAGGCAAGTTGCGTCCACGCTGGTGCAATGCATGTAAAGTGGCAGCAGACCAGAAGCCCCGCTCTTGCAACGAGGGTGTGGCGCCGACGTTGCGGGAGAGAAAATAAATCTAGTTTAGTGGCGGCGATTCTAGTTTCAACAGTTACCGGTCTAAACCCTTAAAAAGCGTTGGGGGAAATATTTGCTTATCACTGCCTCGCTCTGGGTCGAAATGCTCAGTTACACGAACGCACATACACTCATACACCTTCCACCATCCCCTATAAGCAAACACACACACAAACAAACATACGCACACAAACACACACACACACACACACACACACACCCAAACACACACACACAAACAAACACACACACACACACACACAAACACACAAACACACAAACAAACACCCACACACACACACAAACAAACACCCACACACACACACAAACACACAAACACACACACACATGTACACAGCACAGCCACAGCCACAATAGATTTTCAACAAAGCAATTTAGATATAATTTAAACCCTTCATTAATATACTGTCAGTCTATTAGGAAAAGACTCCTTATACGCTGCAGTTGTAAACTTAAACTGCAGTTTCATGAACAATAAACATGGAATTGTTATCATTAACAGGATTATGATATATACTGATAGTTTGGTCCAGTGGTTGCATTTGGCAATAAAGCTTTACAATACAATAGCGGAAAAGCTTTGGGGGAAAAAACGCTTCATTTGGGGTCTCTTGGTGGCGAGATTTATGCATATGTGCACAGATGCCCAGATAAACGTGGCTGAATAGACTTGAAAATGTTTTTTTTCTCAGTTCTTAAACACCTACACACATTCCTTATCCATTTCGGCTTTTACTACTTCTGATGTGTGTGTGTGTTTGTTTGTAATATATATACATATATATATACATATATACATATACATATACATATACATATACATATACGTATACGTATACGTATACATATACATATACATATACATATACATATGGATATGTGTATGTGTGTCTGTGTGCGTCTGTGTGTGTGTGTGTGTGTGTGTGTATGTGAGATAAATATAGACACATAGAGACAAATATAACTATCCATCCTAACAGTAACAACAGTAAAAAATAATAATAATAATAAAATAAAATAAAATAAATAAATAAACTCCAGATATAAAACACAAAAAGGAATGCTTAGCCTAATTCATATGCAAATCATCGTCACACATTGGCTTATAAAAAAACAAATTGGGAAAGGAGGGTAGAAGGGGGGGGGGGGGGGCATTTAACACCTTCCTTATTCATTTATTTGAAAAAAAAGGTGGATAATTAGAGACAAAAAAACAAAACAGTATAATGATGTGTGTTTGATATGCAAAACAGGTATAAAGTGTCGGTGTTGATTAACATACGTGGTTTTGTGACTTCCGAAAGTACGGTTGTTTTTTTAACATCATTGTAAAAACTAAATGATGATGACGATAATAATGAATGATGGTGATGATTATGTTCATGATGATAATAAGGATAATGATGATGAAGGTAATGATGATGATAATGATAATAATCTAATGGTTATGATGATAATGATAATAGCAATAATGATAATAATAATAATAATAATAATAATAATTTTATTATTATCATTATTATTATTATAATTATCATCATAATTTTAATAATAACGATAATACTGATAACATTACTGCTAATCATCATCATCATCATCATCATCATCATCGTCATCATCATCGTCATCATCATTATCATCCTCGTCGTTATTATCTTTATCATTCTTATAATCATAACAGTGATATTATATATATATATATATATATATATATATATATATATATATCTTTTAATGATAATGATAATACTACTAATATCATACTATCATATCTTCATCATCGTCATCATCATCATCATCATCATCGTTATTATCATCATTATCATTCTTATTATTACAACAAGACTGATGACTGTAATACCACTATTAGTTTCCGTCACTTAACTTCAAGAAAAACAAACAAACAAAAGAAAATCGAACTTACGTGTCCCGACGGCGCGGAGGAAGCTCTTGAAATCTGGAAATGGAAGAAAAATTAAGAATAATTATAAGGAGATAGGTATTATTGAAAAACATAAAACAGGGAAATTAACAATGTAGAATGTGAGGGTAGAAATGATTATATAAGATATAAAACATAGAAGTTAGGAGTTATTAGAATTGTGTAAAGTTATGATCAAAATTATATGTACGTGGTTAGTGTATGATAATGAGAGTGATGAGTGTCATAATGACCATGATGAGTAACATGAGTAATTATATGTATTAATTGAATAGCCTGTTGTTGGAGGTAAATGTATCGACCTGTGGATGTTCACATATCAATTCGACTTTTTTTTAAAGTATAAAGAGAATGAGATATGCATTATATAAAATTAGTTTCGTGTTTATAATTCATAATGGAAAATCATGTTCAGTTCGAAATGTTCAACAACAATGCCTTTTTACATGAATCATATTGCGAATTAAATGTATAATTGAGATTAATGATATGTAAGTTATAAGAATAATGATGCAAGAATTCAAGGTTAAGTGAAATGAAGTTAAAGAAGACGTTAGCGAGATCTATTCCTTTGGTTCATTTCAAGGCTCGTTTGCGTCGGCGTTCGTTAAGTGGAAAAGCCCTGACGTGAAACCGCCTTTCGTCTTCCTGGCGATTCGATCTTTCTGTTTACGTGGGGATTTAGCTTTCACTCTTCTCTCATTTATTTATTTATTTATTTATTTATTTTTAATCTCCTCCCTCTCTCTCCTCCTCCTTCCCTCTTTCTTCTCCATTCGGGATTTCTCTCCCTCTCGCTTGGTATTGTTCTCCACATCCATGTCTTCTTCTTATGGTGTTTATTTGTTTATATTCGCGGCTATTCTTCTCTGTCTGTCTGTCTGTCTGTCTGTCTGTCTGTCTGTCTCTCTGTCTGTCTGTCTGTCTGTAAGTCTGTCTGTCTCTCTCTCTCTCTCTCTCTCTCTCTCTCTCTCTCTCTCTCTCTCTCTCTCTCTCTCTCTCTCTCTCTCTCTCTCTCTCTCTCTCTCTCTCTCTTTCTCTCTCTCTCTCTCTCTCTCTCTCTCTCTCTCTCTCTCTCTCTCTCTCTGTCTATCTATCTATCTATCTATCTCTATATCTCTCTCCCAGACAGACTCTCTTCCTCCCCTCCCTGTCTCCCTTCTCTCTCTCCTCCTCCTTCTCCCCGTATATCCCTCCCCCCACCTCTTTTTTCCCTTCTCCCAGTCCATCCATCTCCAAGTTTATCAGAAGTTGTCTCTTCCTCTGTTCGCATCGACAAGACACGAATCGTCCTGTTCAACGGCTCGAAGACCTGAAGCTTCACTGAACAAATCAAAAGGCATCTGTTCATCGGGTCGAGAAATCTGCTTATTAATCTTACTGAGATATCGAGGTGGTCTGGCTGGAGAGGAGTTTAAAGATGATTTTTTATTACTTTTATCATGTTGATTATGATAGTGTTGAGAGGGATATTAGTAGTATTAATACCTTTGATTGTACTAGTACTATTATTACTGCTATTACTGCCACTAGTACTTCCGTAGTTACTAATATTACTAATGGTACTAGTTTACTACAACTACTGATGCTAATAATAACAATAATAACAAAAATTTTAACGATAACAAGAACAACAACAATAATAGCGACAACAACAGCAACGGCAATGATAATAATGATAACAGGAATAGAAAGAACGATAAAAAACGATAAAAATAACCTATATTACCATACTTGTTCTCTTTATCATCTCCACTGCCATCATCATTATCATCAACGCAATCATCAGCATCAGCATTAGTAGTAGCCTTTCTTGCCTCGTCACTGTGTCCATAAGCGCAGCGTCTATTTTGAGAGCGCATTTGTTCCAGAAGTGAACGCTGCCTCTGCCAGTAATGAAATGAATACCGAGCATAAGTGAAACACTTTTGCTCGGCGGGCTTGAAACACCGGGACAGAAGGCGTGTCTCTGTTCAATTATCTTTATTGATATATCACTTGTTCAGAGAAAAATAATGTTGTATTATAACATCCATTTAAAAAGCAGACACTTTTGCCATAAAAGCCACCTTTAGACTTCAGAATTTTTGCATAGACTTTGCCCACATCGACGAGATTATTTAATGAAATGTAGACATTTTCCAAGTATATGGCACGGGTGAGTGGCCATAAAGGTCAGGAGGCGGTTGAACAGCGGCTAAAACTCGCCCTTATGTTCCAACCGGATCCTGCCAAAGGTGAACGAGTTCTTGTTGCCATACTGAGGTCCTCTAATTGAATGGCAAAAGAAGAAGAAGAAGAGGAAGAAGAAGGGGAGGAGGAAGAAGGAGACGAAGAAGCAAGGAAAGACAGATGAAAAAACGAGGAACTGATTTAGCAGATGTTTAGTATTTTTATGTAAAAGGGGAACTTTCTTAGGAACGCGGTTGGGGATTGCAAGTGCAATTGCTGCTTTTAGTATTTTGTTGATTTAAAGGCCAGATGTGGGCAAGTTATTTTGGAAATCGCGGAGCAAAGTGTGTACGATAATGTCTTCGTTTCCACAACCTTTTCATCTATAGATTCCTCTTAATATCTCTTCTACCATTTCTTTCTTTATCATTTTTCGCAAGCATTCCCATCTTCTTCCTCTCCCTTCATCTTCTTTGAAACTAAATAACCAGCCTTGTCTTACGTCCCGCACTCAACACACTCACTCCCACACACAAGCATTTTCGCCGTCCCTCACGCTCTACAGTACACACACACACACACACGACATAACACTAAGACACCTTGAATAAAAAGCCCGTTGAAAATCCCAGCATCTAAATGGATAAATACAAGGATAAGGTAAACACGAACAAGAAAACAAGAAAACAAGAAAACCCAGGGCCGGCGTGATTTTCTTAACACAAAGATTCTGGCTCATAAAACACGCGTTGTCATAGGGAGGCTTCGGGGTTTCAAATCGAGAACGAGAATTAATGTCGTTGTTGTTTTTGTGTTGTTTTTGTTGTGTGTTATGTTGTTACTGCTCTAGTGTTGTTGTTAGCTTGTTGGTGTTATCATTGTTGTTGTTAATACTGTAGCTGTTGTAATTGTTTTTATAGCTGTTTTTGTTACCACTGTTGTTGTTGTATTGTTACTATTACCGATATTGTTACAACTGTTATTGCTGTTGTTGTTTTTATCGTTGTTGTTGTTATCACTGCCATCATGACCGTTGCTGTTCGCATTGCTGCTGCATCATCGGCTTTCGTGCCGCCAACACAATGGTTATTAGCGTCCTTTGTGGTATCAATCTCAGCAGGAGTGGTGAGTGAAAAAATATGAAGAATTATGAGAAAAATGCATAGGTGATGGGAGTCACTTGTTGGTTTCCATTAAAAATCTATTGTTTCTTTTGTCTTTTTTTTTTTTCATTTCGCTTCTCCTCTATTTCATTATCATAATTTTTTTGTGTTTATTTCCGATTTATTTTATCCCCTCTTCTCTCACCGTATTTTTTTGTTAGTCTCTTTGTCTGTTTCTCTAACCTCTTTCTGTTTGCCTTCCCCCACCCTATCTCTCTCTCTATTTCTATATATATATATATATATATATATATATATATATGTATATATATATATTTCTCCCTCTCTCTCTCTTTATCTATCTTTCTATTTCTCTGTCTGTCTATCTATCTATCTATTTATCTGTCTATCTATCTATCTATATATATTTGTCTGTCTATCTATCTATCTATCTATCTATCTATCCATCAATCTGTCTTTAACTCTCACAACAACGCATATCAGATAACAATAATAATGATTATGACAATAATAAAAATAATAATAATAATAACAATAATAATAATAATAATAATAATAATAATAATAATAATAATAATAATAATAATAATGATAATGATAATAATAATAATAATAATAATAATAATAATAATGATAATGATAATGATAATGATAATGATAATGATAATGATAATGATAACGATAATAATAATAACAATAATGATGATAATAACAATGATGATAATAATAATCATAATGATAATAATAACAATAATAAAACTATAATAACTGTAACAATAGATATCATAATAAAAACAAACATGAAAATAATAATGATGATAATTATGATATTAACATTCATTGCGATAAATGTAAAAAATTAATGGTTATTGTAATGATAATAAAGATTAGGATAGTAGCAATGATAATGACATTCTCAAAAAATAATGATGGTAATCATAATGATAATAGTAATACTGTGAATTATAATAACAATGATAATAACAATAATAATCATAATCAGGACAAAAAATAATGATGATATCAATGAATACTAACAGGATAAAAGCAAAAAAGATGATGACATGAAAATTGATAAAAATAATACAATAATAATAATCGCAACAACAATAATGATAATGAGACTAAGAACAATGATGATGATGATGACGATGATAACAATAATAATAATAATAATAATAATAATAATAATAATAATAATAATAATAATAAGGATAATAATGATAATAATAATAATAATAATGATAATAATAATGCTGCTGATGATAATGATAAATGATAACACTAACAACAATAATGATTATAACAATGATTATAATAATAATGATGATAATGATAATGATAGTGATAATGATAATAA